>NC_051184.2:112003736-112030609 GCF_013339695.2 Rhipicephalus sanguineus
TAACGGGAACGAAGTTTCGGATTATGATAAAATATTTTATGAAACAGGGAAATGCGAGTGTGCTTTCGGCGGGTAACTAGTGGGATGAGGTTAGAAATGCCTTCATTTGGGTGACACTAGCTGAACCATGGTAGTTAGCCGAAATGAAACGAGCTGCAAGATTTTGAACGGATTGCAACATGTGTTATAATGTTACCTGACCGGAGTCCAAACGGATGAAGCGTATTCCATTGAGGACGGACGTATGTGGTATATAGTAGTGACTTTAGTGACGATGGAGCAAGAAACAAGTTTCTTCGAAGGTAACCCAGTGTTGTATAAGCTTTGGACGTTATATGTTCTGAATGCAATTTCCAGGACAAAGTGTTAGTTATATGAATGCCGAAGGTACCGGTAAGATTTTACAGTTACAAGGTGGTGACTGTGAAGAAGGTAAGTTAGACAGGTTGTATTCGACCGAGAAATCTCATAGAATTGCACTTTTTAATGTTTACTTCGATTTTCCGAATATGACACCAGTGAAGAATGTAGTTGAGATCAGCCTGCAGAGAATGAATACCACTGTCATTACATATTTTACGGTAAATCACACAGTCGTCAGCGAACAAATTCTGGAAGTAACAGTAGTAGGTAAGTCGTTTATATAGATTAGGAATAGCAGTGGGCCAAGTACTGATCCTTGCAGAACCCCAGAATCAACAGGTGCAGTGGAATAATTAACATCATTAGTGCTGACAAATTGAACACGAGAAGAAAGCAATGCACGAATTCAGTTAAGAACTGCAGGTTCAATTTTTAGAACACTTAGTTTATATAAGAGCAGTGAATGGTTAACTTTGTCAAACGCTTTAGCAAAGTCAAGAAAGAGACAGTCAGTTAAAGAAGCAGAGTCAAAAAAGAAATGCAAATCGTTAGTAAAAGAAATTAGCTGAGTATCACACGAAAAAATATTTCGAAAGCCATGCTGATTTGAAGAGAAGAAGCTATTATCCTCAAGAAAATTAACAAGATGACAAAAATTATATGTTCCGTTATTTTGCATGGTACACATGTGAGAGATATAGGACGATAGTGAGAGGGACTATGTTTATTACCGCCTTTATGTGCTGGAATAATCGCAGCAGTTCTCAAGGCCTCAGGTAGTACACCATCGTAATACGATTGTGAAAATATGCATTTCAGGATGATAGAACTGTATTATTTGGTATTCTTTAAACATTTACTAATATTTCCATCAATACCGTGAGAAGACGTTAATTTCAGGTTATTGATAATCGTGACGATGCCATGCGGGTCAAACGTGATGGGATCCATTGCAAAATGATTGTACGATTGAAGCTCAGGACGTTGGGTATTATTAGATGAAGAAAACGACTTAATGAATGTATCGTGTAGCACAGTAGAACAAATATGGTCGGGAACAGGATCGCTGGTGAGTGTACGTAATGACACTTTACTGGTGTTTAGTGGTTTCATTATACTCCAGAAACGTTTAGGGTTAGTCCTCAGGATGTTCAGCAGGGTTACGTTGAAGACCGATGAGTTAGTAGCCTTTAGCGCTTGCGAATGTGCTAAAGAGGCTGCCTTGTATAGTCCAGTGGGCCGGTTCAGGTGAATACTTAGCGATTCTAAAACGTCTTTCTTTCCTGTTAGAAAGGCGGTTGAAATATATGTTATACCATGGAGCTTGGTTATTGGAGTACACCCGGCGAAGAGGGATATGGATATGAATCAGTTCAGAGACATTATTTCGGAACAAACTCCAATAAGGTTATACTGAGCGCCCGAGATAACCTGGTAAGAAAATGTCTAAAAAGGAGAAAGGAGCTCAGTTCATTATTAATGGCTAGATAGTTACCCTTGTTGTAGTCTCTGATGTTCTTGGACCGGTTTGCTGATGGTCCATGCGACAAATCGAATGTGAAATGCAAAATATTATGGTCGCTCAGGCCAGGCATGTGCAATACGGGTGACGTGACAGTCTCTGATGAATTTAGTAACAGGTTTATAACAGAACAAGTTTGAGTAACACGTGTGGGTGAGGTGACGATTTGTGTTAAACCAAAATGCATGCAGGTAGTGATAAACTGGTTGGCCTCCGTTGTGGGCGGGTTGGAAAATGGGCATGCCTGCAACCAATCAATATTCGTGTAGTTGAAGTCCCCCATTAGTAAGCATTGTGAATTGGGACAACGAACTGTGACTTGATTTAAGCAGTCGTGCAAGCTATCACAAAATGACGCATCGCTTGATGGGGAGCGATAGCAGACGCCAACAATAACTTTCTTGAAATTTACATTCAAGCAGCATCACACAGATTCAATGTTCAAAAAAATTGGCCGCGTATCTGCGTGCTCCGCTGCAAATGCCGTGTAAAGACGATAGAGGAGGCGCTGCGTCTACGCTGCGTGAGATATGGAAGCCATCTGGCAATACATCAGGAAGCATGAGCTTTTACAGGGGGTTTCCTTCCTCCGTGGCAGAGGGCGTTCGTCGGCGCGCATAGCATGGCATTTTCAGCGCAGCCGCAGCTTAAGAAACAAGGGTCTTGAGAATTATGTATTTTCTATTAAAGGAACACACCTCCTAATACTTAGCTACTGATGTTGCGCCTCAGATATGCGTAATATTTACTTTTTGATCGACAACGTTCACAAGTATGAACAGCCGTACCAGTTCAAGATGGGCGGTCGGTAAGGAACTGGATCAACTTTGGCCGGGTAGCTCAATCGGGTGTCAGACAGACAAGCAGAAAGACAGACAGACAGACACACAGACCAAACTTTCTGCGTATAGGTTCCCCAAGAAAGACTATCGTCTTTAACAATTGGTATGCAGTAGCAATCAAAAAGCTCGTCCACGGCCAGCAAAACTGCACTCCCCATTCTCTCAGAGCGGTCACTGCGGTAGACTACATACATTTCTTCACAATAAACAATTCGGTGCTAGATATCTTGCTGCTAAGCGATGTCTCAGTTAGTGCGAAGAGATCGGCTTTCATATCGTTATTTACGATACATAACTCTTCCGTCTTGCGGTATATACTACGAATGTTAGTATATAAAATAGGCAACTCTAATATCGAGCGAGTAGCACCGTTTCCCCTCCCGTGTCCCTAGCGATCTTTATGCTGCGGAAGGCGGCCAGAGCGGTGTGCTCGAGGGGATGGACCATGCCAATTCGATGCAATTTTGGGATACCGATCTCAACAATGGTGTAATCTATGTCATTGTAGCCGAATGATTTACCGCCAACACGCAGTTTTTTGTACCCAAGTTTATATGGCGTACGCAGGCTATTGGCATATTCTCCTAACTTTTTTTGAATTTCGCGCGTGGTGGGGCAGAAATCTTCACTGAGAGCAAAGCCACTATTTTTAAGCAAGGAACACGTAGCAAGCACAGTTCCGTTTTGCTTGTATGCAGCAAATTTGACAGTGATCGGCCGTATTTTCATTTTCATAAACCGGTCGAGCTTGTGAGCGCGCATGATGCTATCACTCTTAAGGCTCAGATTCAGTTTATCATTATTGACGCTCGAAACTTTGGCTTCAGAATCAGTATACGCCTCGTTTTCAACATCTGTTATGCCATAAAAAAACTAGATTATCTCGTCGAGAACGGTCCTCTGCGTCGTCTAGACGATGGCGCAGCGCGCAGGCTTCCGACTCAAGTCGATTAACTTTATTATGTAGCCCACTGAAATCGGCCCGACATTGCTGAAGTAACGTAGTCTGGCCTTCAAGAGCCTCTAACCGTGTCTTTATATCAGATATGGCTTGAAACGTGTTTTTCTGCTGGTCTTTTAGCTGAGACACGGTTTCGGGAAGTGCTTTTTGTACTGTTTTCATGCTGATTGATCACTCATTTATTTGTTCGACAGTTTTAAGAACTTCCGCAAGAGCAGCCGATGATTCATTAGAACCCGGGTTGCACTCAACATCCCCATACAAAAGCAATAGCAGCGAGTAAACAGGTTCAAACAAGGCTTCAGGGCATGGAAGCACGACTAGAAACGGATCATCTGATTTAAAACAATAGCAAGGTAGTTGCCACTGGTAACTAACCTGCAGAATGAAGAACAGCGTAGGTGCTTCCATGCCCATTGAGCGGCGACTGCGCAGCACTCGGTTTTAAACGGGGCGTAGGTGGGGCTGTCGATGTTCCTGCAGCTGCCACGAGTTGATGTAGAGCAAGATAAGGCAGGAAGCCTTGAAGCTGGTCGTGCCGGCAGGAATGCAGCCACTTTAATCCAGTTGAAGTGACATAGCTGGACGCTTCCGAGGCTGTAGGTCCAGTGGCGAATGCACCGGCTAATGACACTTGCGAACAGTTTCCGCAGCCAGCAGCACCAAAGACGAACTGCAGAATGAAGAACAGCGTAGGTGAGCCTCCCATTGCTATGATGATTCCATGCCCATTGAGTGGCGACTGCGCAGCGCTCGGTTTTAATCGGGGCGTAGGAGGGGCTGTCGATGTTCCTGCAGCTGCCACGAGTTGAGATAGAGCAAGAAATGCAGGAAACTTTGAAGCTGGTCGTGCCGGCAGGAATGCAGCCACTACAATCCAGTGGAAGTGGCATCGCTGGACGCTTCCGAGGCTGTAGGTCCAGTGGCGAATGTACCGGCTAATGGCACCTGCGAACAGTTTCCGCAGCCAGCGGCACCAAAGACGAACTGCAGAATGAAGAACAGCTTCTTCCAAAGCCAGCAAAGCCAGAGCGAAGGGCAATACCCACAATGTACAGTCTCTTATATAAGGAAACGTATTATCTGGTATATACAATGCATGACCTGTCATTTATGTTCTTCACGCACTCATCTCATGCCATACCAATTTTCGTGTATACCCAGTAAGCAAAACAGCCGGAAGCGCACCAAGACAGTGCCTTGTAAATCATGCCGTGCATGACATGCGTGATATGACTTGCGTTTTATGACCTGTCATTCATGTTCGGCATACAGTCACTTCAAGGAGTGATAGTCTTGTTGTATATCGAGCTAGGGAAACGGCTGGGAGCGCGCCATGATCGTGCCCTGTAAATCATGCTGTGCATGAAATGCATGTCATGATTGTCATGTCACCACCTGCCATTTGTGTTCGTGAAACAGTCACATCACGAACTACCGATTTGGGGGTATTCCAAGCTAGCGAAACGGCCGAGAGCACACCGCGAGCATGGCGTGTATATCATGCCGTACGCGACATGTATTCAATGAATTTCATGCCACCAACTGTCATAAATGTTCGTCTTACAGTCACGCCATGCAATACCAATTTTGGTGCATATCAGGCAAGCGAAACGATCGCGAGCGCGCCATGAGCATGAGACATAGTGATGATGTGGATTGAGGCAGCGACGAAGCGAAGTGGAAACGGCAGTTCTTCTCTTCGCTCTGTGCCTCTGACGGGGAGGAAGGCGAAAAGGAAGAGCGAGCGCGGCGTGCAGCTTGACCAGATGGAGCGTGACACGATGGAACGGCAGCTGGTTGATCGGCTGTTCGGGTCGCTACGTTCTTCGACCAGCCGTCCAGCAGCCATGCGGACCTGGTTACCATTATGTCCCTCTGTGAACTGCTTCCGTCGACCGGACGTCCTGCAGCTATGCGGACATGAGTGCTGTACTGGACGTCAGGACCTGTGGTGTGGGTGTTCGTTGCCTGGCACAAGAGTGACAACCGCCTGCTCTCCAGGTGACACGACGTTCCCGCAGTTCGTGCCTGCGCCCGGGGACTGAGCTATACTACAGTGGCCTGATGTCCTGCCGGCCTGCAGTTCTACCACTACGCTACTCCGTCACAGCCTGGTCAAGCCATCTTGAGGCGCGGGACTGCCGACGGCCTCGTGGAGCGTCCACGGCGACAAACCTCACCGCAACGACTACGTACCGGCGAGTAGGACGGTTCATGTGTGCCTAGGCGCATAGGACGTCTACATCGCAGCGTGATATGTGCTGTCTTGTTTGTAGAGTGTTTAACTTATCAAGTGCTGTACTATAGTCTGTGTTGTGTGCAAAAACACCTGACTGCCGTGTCAAATCATACGGATTCCGGGCCCACATTCATTCGCTTGTCCCAAACTGGCGAGCCTGCCAAGATCCGCCAGTAAAATCTCAAGTGCGGAGACCAGCATTTAGGTGTATTCATGAAACACTAGACGGCCGAGACGGATTTAGAAAAGTTAGCGGTCATTGCTACGCAGTTGGGATTGTCTGGCGCAGAACTTCGTGAGTGGGTCGAAAGAGAGCAGGTTAGGCAGAGGGACGAACGCGCGGCAGAGCGAGAGGCAGCCAATGAACAAGCAGAGTCTCAGGGGTTAGCCGATGAGCGGCAAATCCAAATCTCGCATCTAAACCTTAAGCTTCAAGAAGGAGCGCAGAGCGAGCTATCGGTTCCAGTCGCCGCCGTTACGCCGCTAAACCTACCATGCCTCGACCCCAGACGTTGCTGCCACTTTTCGACGAACGACGCGACGACCTTCATGCGTACCTGCAGAGGTTCAAGCGCGTAGCCACTGGGAAAGACTGGCCTCGAGAAAAATCATCCGTCGCCATAAGCATGTGCTTTACTGGGGAGGCAGTGACTGTGATTGGACGTATGACCGCAACTGATTCCCTTGACTATGAGAAGGAGAAAAAGGCGCTCCTTCAGGGGTTTCTATTCACAGCCCAAGGTTACAAGGAGAAGTTTCGGAAGGTGCAACCGCAGGATGGCGAAACAGGGAAACAGTTTGCTGCTCGGATCTCGAGCTACTTTGACACTTAGATAGAGATGGCCGACGTTACCAAAACGTTCGAGGGCCTCCGAGATCATGTTATTAGTGAGCAGTTTCTGCGTTGCTGTAACCAGAAGCTTGCTGTATTTCTGAAAGAAAGGGAATGCAAAGCTCTTAGTTCCCTTGCGGACACCACAGATCGTTTTCTCGAGGCCCAGGGCATCAAAAAAAATGGGAAGGGCGCAGACGAAGCCAAGAACATGAATAAATCAAGTATTGTATCCCAGAACAAGCAACCACCAACTTGTTTCATTTACAACCGCAAACGACATAAGCCATCTGAGTGTCGAGAAGTATTAGGAGAATCCTACAAATGCAAGTTATGCGGGCGGCTCGGACACAGAACGACTGATTGCAAAGCCCAGGCTGCATAACATGCGTCCTGCGTCATAGTGGAAAGTAAAGAAAGGCGAGATTCAAGATCTCTGGCTGAGCCCATGAGAAAGACATGCACTGCAATTGAATGCTGTAGGACAAAGAACAAGCCACCAAGGTTAGCAGTTCACAACATGCCAGTTGCCCAATGAGGAGTACTGGGACAGGTAGCACACGTCCTGAAAGACACGGGCAGCAACACAACGATTGTACGGTGTGATTTTAATCCCAGTCGATGCCTAGCAGTAAACACCAGGCAAATGGTGCTCTTGGATGTCAGCTGCAAGAAATTGGCCAAAGCGTGCATGTGGATTCATACGCCTTACTTCATAGGAGATGTAACGGCATTATGCATGAACAACCCTGTGTAAGACCTCGTGCTAGGCAACATCCCAGGTGCCAGGGAGCCGCATGAGCCAGATCCTGACTGGGAATATCCGGACTGGTCAACCGAAGCCAACGCCGCAAGCCGGGCGCCCTCATCTAGAAAAAATGTATTCGAGAGTTTCAGCCGTTACGCGGACGAACAGAGACGTAAGCTCTCCAAGCAACTGTAGTAAGGGCTGTCAGAAATGTGGGGCCAAAAGAGACATCGTGGAGATGGGTGCTGGAGGCCTCCCGAACAAGGGTGATGATGGCGACAAGCAAGACGTCGACGCGCAGCACAACGACACAACGGCTGCTAGGCAGTACTGCGAGAGTGATGACGACGGCGACATGCAGCAAGACCACAAACAACACAGCAACGGTATTAGGAGAGCAGAGGCGGCAGCCAGAAAAGCGACGGAAATGCAAATATGGCGGGAAGTGTTCCAGGAGAAACGCACAGCACCTGACGCAGCTTAGTCGCCCCAACGTCAAATTTTACCAAGCTTCATTGGGAGATGAAGATGAGGACAAAGACGACAAAGATCCCAAAGACAGCGTCTTTAACAAGAGTGTTACAAGTGGTAGATTTCATACCAAGCAACAAACGACTCTCCGGCACTTCGACGAGCAAACAAGAGTACCAAGACTCTGGAAGACGAGAAGGGCAATGAAGACAACGGGAAGCGAGATCGAGATGACGAGCCAGTGTGCCGATACGGGAGGCATGATTCAATAGGAATGCCCAGCACTTGAGGAACTTCAAACACGTACCCGCAACCAGTAAAAAGGGGCATATTATATTGTACCGTGGAGCCAGAAAGAACATGCTTCATTGTATAAAGCTCCAATACGGCAAGGCTCAGGCATCGCGCAGGCGCTTGTTCTCCACGCGCGCGAGTGTTTTAAATACGGGTTTAGGCACTATACTTGTGCAGATCAGTCATATATTTTTTACAAACCGTTATTGCTGTATGTAGTTCCACATATAGACCCTTGCTAAACTATAGTAGATTTTCATGTGGAAACCACTGTCGCCATTTCAGGAACAATCCGCACTTGCCAGAACTCACGCACCACCATCTCCTGTGTTGGTTAGAATAGTTGTGGGCAACTATCTTAAGTGGAGAGCAGTTGTGATGATGTGGATTGTGGCTGCGACGAAGCGAACAGGAAACGGCAGTTCTGCGCTTCGCTATGTGCCTCTGGCGGGGAGGAAGACGAAAAGGAAGAGCGAGCGCGACGTGTAGCTCGAGCAGATGGAGCGTGACACGATCGAACGGCAGCTGGTTGATCGGCGGTTCGGGTCGCGACGTTCATCGACCAGGCGTCCTGGAGCCACGCGGACCGGGTTAGCCTGATGCTCCGCTGTGAACTGCTTCTGTCGACCGGGCGTCCTGCAGATATGCGGACATGAGTGCTGTAATGGACGTCAGGACCTGTGGCGTGGGTGTTCGTTGCCTGGCACAAGAGTGACAACCGCCTGCTCTCCAGGTGACGCGACGTTCCCGCAGTTCGTGCCTGCGCCCGGGGACTGAGCTATACTACAGTGGCCTGATATCCTGCCGGCCTGCAGTTCTACCACTACGCTACTCCGTCACAGCCTGGTCAAGCCATCTTGAGGCGCGGGACTGCCGACTGCCTCGTGGAGCGTCCACGACGACAAAATTCACCGAACCGACTACGTACCGGCGAGTAGGACAGTTCATGTGTGTCTAGGCGCATAGGACTTCTAAATCGCAGCGCGATATGTGTTGTCTTGTTTGTAGAGCGTTTAACTTATCATCTGTTGCAATATAGTCTGTGTTGTCTGCAAAAACGCCTGACTGCTGTGTCAATTACCACCTGCCGTTTACGTTTACCACACAGAAATGTCACGTCATGCCAATTTTGGTATATATCTATTTCATTGAACCACCGAGACCATGTTATATGGCCTCGAGACCATGTTATATAAATCACGGTGTACATGACATGAGTGTCATGATTTGCACGATAGGGCCTGTCGCTTACGTTTGTCATACACTATTGTCACGCCATATTAGTTTTGGCTTATATCAAGTTAACTTGACGGCCGCAAGAGCACCAAGACCGTGGCATATACATTATGCTGTGCATGACATGCATGTCAGAATTTTCATGTCCTGACCTGTTATTCCTGTTCGTGATGGTCATATTTTGCCACACCGATTCTGGTATACATCCCATTAACGAAACGGCCAGGAGAGCACACAGTGGTTGGCAACTAGATAGATAGATAGATAGATAGATAGATAGATAGATAGATAGATAGATAGATAGATAGATAGATAGATAGATAGATAGATAGATAGATAGATAGATAGATAGACAGATAGATAGATAGATAGATAGATAGATAGATAGATAGATAGATAGATAGATAGATAGATAGATAGATAGATAGATAGATAGATAGATAGATAGATAGATAGATAGATAGATAGGCATAAAGCCACATAGGTTCGTTGGGAATTCTCTGGACAATGAGTGGGTGCACTGAGATTGAAGTGTGGCACAAAAGAAAACAATTGCTCTTGCTTGTTGAACAAAGCGGGTTTAAACATTTCTAGGAGTACTTCATGGAGATTTCCGTACAGCCAGGACACTTGCAGCTCCTACACGACTCGAACATCAGCTCTGGATGCATCACGGCCTGCTTGCTGTTGAAAATTGCCTTGCACTATGTGTACGGATGCTGGTTTCATGGATTCTCCAATACCAGTGAATTGGTTGCCCCCCACTGTACCACCACGCATCGATGTCAACGCAGATAGCTGCCGAGTTAAAACCAGACACTTGGGACAGGGTCGACAGTGGCATGGACGAACGGTTAGAATGAATTTCTTACACACTTGTTGCTTCGTCTCTCAGGTCAGTTGCTTTTCCAAGCTTGCATACTCCTGATTTAAATCGGACGATAGATTTCAAACCGTCATTCCATGCCCTGGAGCTTTTGTGCGACCTTTTTGTTCATTGCTTTTAATGGTGTGTGGTGACACTGCATGTAACCCTGGTCCTCCAAAAGATCAGCAATCTGATACACTTGCTGAAGTTTTAAAAAGAGTGCGCGACCTAACTTAATGGTTTATACGAATGTAGGATAATCAAGAGTCAACGATAGGCACCGTTTCAAAGCTAAAATCCCAACAGCAGTCAATGTCTACCGCGATGTTTTATATTAGGGTGAGGCTAGAGGGCGTAGAAACCCAGACAACCAACTTCGACAAATGACAGAGTGCACTGGGCGAACTTCGTGAAACAGTCGACCGCAAGGAGAGTGAGCTACTATGCGCGCGAGATTAGACGATACCGAAGATCGCTCTCATCGTAATAACCAACTTTTCTATAACATACCAGATTTCGCTACTCAAACAGTGCTTCAATCAAAAGAAAAAAATTCTTGACTTGCTTACAAACAAGTTAGCACTCGTTATTACACGAGAACGCATATCACTTGCACATCGTATTGGTAGATTTTCCTCGAGTAAGGCATGTCCACTCATTATTTGCTTTGAATAGTACAAAAACAGAGCAAGTCCTATCGAAAGGCACACAGTTATAGGATAACAGAATTGGTGTTAGTAAGGACTATTGCGCAGCAACGCGTCACGCAAGGAAAAACTTATCAACTATGCAAAATCTAGGAACACGGCCGTCAATGTAAAATATAAGGAAATGGTAATCAATGCTAGGTACTATATTTACAACGCCAACAATGACGCTCTCTATTAAATGACACCAAATGACAGTGTCAGTGGTTCCGACGAGTCTTCCACCCAATATTTAAAGTCTGCCACGCGGTTTCAGCTGTACGCCGATAGCATGACGTGAGGGGCAAGTGTACTTAAAAAAAACAGATACATCGGTGCTGCTAACCAACATTCGTAGACACTTGTGAAAGAACAACGAACTGTGCAGACTAGTAGATGAATGAAGACGATATTATCGCTCTAACCGAAACATGGCTAACTTCAAAAGTATCGAATTCCGAACTAATTCTTTGCAACAAATCGTACAACATTTAGCAATGTGACCGCGCTAACACTCTAGGTGGCGGTGTTCTACTGGCTGTTAACAAGTATTTTGAGTCTTTTTCTGTCCCAATAAAGTGTGACATTGAATCTGCGGTGCGTTGTCATCAGTTTGTTACCGCGCCCCAACAAGCGTTTCGTCATTTTGCGAGAACCTGTATGACTGCCTCAATCAGGTGGCACTTCATTTCACGACGGCTGAGATTACTATCATGGGTGACTTAAATTCCCCGATTGTCTCATGGTCAGCATCTTGTCCATTTTTGTCACCTTCCTCATGCGAAGTTAATCGTTTCATTGAATCATGCGTGGATTTCAACTTTCACCAGATCATCAGTTCACCAGCATGCGTAACAAAATCTACGTCACCGATCTTGGACGTGGTCCTCACTCCTCACGTCGGCTACTGATCTCCTGTCTTCTGTGGTTCACTCACCAGGACTAAGTGATCAAGATGTTCTACATTTTTCTATTACTCTATCATTGTCGCCATCACGCAACCGTTTTAAAACAATTAGAGAATACAGGAAAGGGAACTTCGATGCTATTAACAGTGCGCTCTCAACATTTTCAGATCAGTTTTTGACAAACTTCGACAAACGTTCGTTGGAGCTGAATAGGCAAATGTTCAAGAGAAAAGTAAATAAACTATACAATCAATTCATTCCTATTAAACAAGTTTCTTTTTTCAAATAACAAAGCACCATGGTACAACAGATCACTGAACCGTATTTCTTACAAGAAAAAAATGTAGTTTTTGGCATTGCAAGGCATTCGCAGTGTCAACATAAATGGGAGGCTTATAAGAATGCAGATTCCACTTATTTAGGAGCATTGAAAGCCTAAGTATTCGTTTTTCCACACTACACTTCCTAACATGCCAAAAAGTAACCCAAAAAGTTTTTGGAGGGTATTTCAATGTAACGATGCGCAAACCATATCTCTAACCACACCAAATGGTGACCCCGTACCCAGTCAACAACGTGCAACGATATTGAACAATACCTTCATCCAGTTATTTTCATCCTCGAGGCCCGGTAATGAACTACCACATGTGACCCCTTCTCATTTTCCTTCAATGAACCCCATTATTTTCCAGTCCACTGACATAAAAAATAATTAAGAACTCAAAGCTCAAATCGTCTTGTGGATCAAATGGTATCGACTCAAAGTTTTTTGAAAAATACCATGGAGTATTGCTTCATCAGTTTAGGATACATCTTTTCACAATCACTTCGGTCAGCCTTATTACCTTATATTGGAAGATAGGCAAGGTTGTGCCAATCTTTAAATCCTGCGAAACTCATAATCCTCATAATTATCCACCAATACCCCTAACTACAATGCCATGCAAAACATTGAAGCACGGTATTTTCACTCATCTAGTTAACATTCTTGAAGATAATAATTTATTTCTAACTTTCAACATGGATTTCGAAAATCTTCGTCTTGCGAAACGCAGCTGCTTTCATTTACTCATTACTTGCACACTTACCTTCACTCTGGCCTTCCCACTGACTGCGTATTTCTTGACTTCTATAAATCATTGACAAAGTAAACCATCTGCTTCACTTGCATAAACTAAGCCTACTAAACATAGACCCTGCAATCAACTCGATTCCATGGTTTCTTCTATCTCGGCTTCAATTTGTCGCCAGTAATGACAGTGTGTCTGACAAGGCCCCTGCTGAATCCAGGGTTCCTCAGGGGTCCGTTCTGGATCCTCTTCTGTTCTTAGTTTATATAAATCACTTAACCAATACCATTTCCTCGCAAGTTTGTTTATTTGCTGACGACTGTGTTGTATATCGCAGAATAACTACTACCTCTGATGTCACTATTCTACAGTCTGATCTAAACAACGTCCATAACTGGTGCGTCACTTGTCGCATGGAGCTAAATACTAAGAAATGTAAATACATGCGAGCTTCCCGTTCTAACGCAGCGTCCTCAACATATGTAAATATTAACATCAATCTCGAATCTGCCACAGCATACCGTTACCTTGGCGCCCACATAACTAATGATTTGTCATAGAAACACCTCGTCGAACACATAATATCAAAAAGTGACGGTAGTGTGGGATACATAAATAGAAATAATTTTCTCGCTCCATCTTCACTAAAGTTATTGCTCTACACCACGTATATTCGTCATCAACTAGAACATGCATCACCGGTTTGGGAACCGCATCAATCCATATTAATTGGCGCAATTTATGAAGTGCAAAATCGCTGTGTTCGTTTTATACTAGCGAACTATCACCGTACAGAAGGCGTTACAGAAATAAATGTCATTCTTAACATCCCGCTACTTGCCATTCCCCAGAAGCAAGCTCGCATGTAACTTTTTCATAAAACATATTATCACAATGCCACTCTCCTATCACTGTTTGTTCACCCACCAGCATTCACATCTGCTTGTAGTTATAATTGTCATAAAGTCAAGGTCTCGTGTTTTAACACTGTCGCGTGCGCGCAGTCATTCCTTCCCAAAAGCTCAGTCGAATGGAATAACCTACCGTTATCTATAGTGAACATCCGCGATCCAATTCTTTTCTAACAAGCTTTTGTGAGCATGATCTAGAGTTGTAAAACTCTCCAATTTTTTTCTGTTTAGTACTCTGAGCTCGTGCCCTTGTACTTTCTCTCCTTATCATATCAGATTCATACCTAATTTACTCCATAGAGCGTTACGTTTTGTATAACCAGTGTTTCATCAGTGTTATCATTTATTTTTGTCTTTATTGTACATTGATACTGTATTCACTTGATTGATTGTTATGTTTCTTTTTTCCCTTCTTCTCACTTCATACTTTCTTCCATGTTACATATATTTGTGTACTTGCCCCTCCCCTCTATATTATACTATATGTATCTTGAGGGTACTTAAAATAATAGATAAAATAAAACGAAAAACTTGACAAATTGATTTACTACTATCTGAAATGTTGCCAGATATTCTGGCGGCGCCTGCGCAAGACAGGGTTCAATCATGCAGCGGACCAGTTACAGAAAGATAGCAAAGAAGAGCGCGTGGCATTGCCCCCCCCCCCCTCTGAAAAACGATCGTCCCGATGCTTGTGACAGAACATAAAAGGGAGAAAAAACTATTGCATACACAAATAAATTGCAATAGCAAAGCAAGAAGAAGGCTCCATAGGTTCCCTAACGCGTGAAAAAACGGCTTGAGGTGCACGAAATGGACGGCTTGAGGTAGTGCGCGGCGTCGCTGGGAGTTCCTAATGCCGTCCCGGATGACCTCGTAGTCTACAGAGCCGAGACATCGAAGCACCTTGTATGTCCGAAGTATCGCCCAAGAAATTTTTAACATAGTCCGCGCCGGCGTATCTGCCTCCAGACCCAAACAAGCTCACCGGGCTGATATTCCACGAAGCGCCGTCAAAGATTGTAACGCCGGCTGGCGGTTACCTACCGATTCTTGATGCGTTGGCGGGTGAGTTGTCGGGCTTTTTAGCCGCGCTGAAGGTAAAGAGTGACGTCGAGATTTTCTTCGTCGGAGATGTTGGGTAACATGGCGTCGAGCGTCGTTGCCGGGTTCCTTCCGTAGACCAACATGTAGGGCGTCGTCTGCGTCGTGTCTTGTACGGCCGTGTTGTATGCGAAGGTCACGTACGAAAGGATGACATCTCATGTCTTGCGTTCGACAGCAAGGTACATGGTCAGCATGTCAGCGATTGTCTTGTTTAGACGCTCAGTGAGTCCATTTGTCTGTGGGCGGTAGGCGGTTGTGTGGCGGTGACAAGTCTGGCTGTATCTCAGAATTGCATGAGTTAGGTCCGCAGCAAATGTGGTACCTCTCTCCATGATGAGGACCTCTGGGACGCCATTACGTAGGACGATGATCTCAGCGAAGAACTTGGCTATCGCAGCGGCACTGCCTTTGGGCAGTGCCGTTGTCTCGGCGTAGCGGGTGAGGTAGTAGGTAGCTACGACGATCCATTTCTTTCCGGAATTCGACGCCAGGAACGTACCCGCTGATTGGCTGGAATGTGCGCAAGTATCGCGAATATCGGCAGCGTCTGCAGGTGCCTTTTCACTTCTTGAAAAGCCTCGACTTGTGCCGTTCCCTACTTGAATTCCAGGTCGGTTTTCGCGATCTGCATTAGCGGCTCGGCGATCCGTGAATATCCTTTGACAAAACGCCTGTAATAGGCGCACAAGCTCCGCAATCAGCTCACGGCTTTCTTGTCGGCGGGCGGCGGGAAAGCAGCGATGGCTGCTTTTTTCCATGAGTCTGGGTGAACTCCAGATTTCTAATCACGTCGCCCAAGAACAAGAGCTTCTCGCACGCGATCTGCGCTTTTCTGGATTCAGGGCGAGTCCAGAGGTTTTCCTTGCTCAAGGCGCAAGAGGTTCTCGAGCCTCAAGGCGCAAGAGGTTCTCGTCGAAATTTGAGGCAAACACAACGACGTCGTCCAAGTACAGGGGGCATGTTTGCCACTTCAAGCCTGCCAGTACTGTATCCATAATGCGTTGGAAAGTCGCAGGCACCGAGCAAAGACAGAAGGGTAGGACCTTGAACTCGAAGAGGGCATCTGGTGGTAATAAGGCTGCCTTCTCTCGGTCTCTCTCGTCGATTTCGAATTAGCAGTAGGCGGTCTTGAGACCCGTCGACGAAAAGTACTTCGAGCTGCGAAGTCGACTCAGGGCATCGTCTATACGTGGGAGAAGACACAGATACTTCATTGTGATTTATTTCAGGCGACGATAATTGACGCAGAAACGTAAGGTTCCATTCTTCGTATTTACTAACACCACGTGTGACCCCCACGGACTGTTCGACAGCTGGATGATCTCGTCGCGTAGCATTTCGTCGACATGTTTCTTTACCGCCTCGCGTTCTCGCGTCGAAACTGTGTACGGGCTCTGACAGCGTGGTCTGTCCCTTTCCACTTTAAGGATGCGATGTTTCGCAACTGGGGTCTGCCGAATTCTTGACGGCGACGAAAAGTAGTCCTTTTATTGCAAGAGCAGGGTCTCGAGCTGTTGTTGCTTATGCTTGGAAGGCTAGGATTGACGTCGAAAGCTGAATGAGGAGCTTGGTTCATCGGCTTAGGCTCGGAAGAATCGGTGACTGCGAAATCATAGGTGGCTTCCACAATTTGTTCGGCGTAGCCGACCGCCGTGCCTTTGTTCGCATGCTTATACTAGTTGCTGGAATTTGTGGGTATCACTCTTGCTTGCCCACTCCTCATGTCGGCTCCTCCTATATGCGACACAAATCTCGCTGTTAACCCCAGTGGTGTTGGTCGCCTTCAACGACGCCTTCCAAGTCTGCTCATTTCTAGATGACCACGGAAATGATGACGCTGGAGCGAGGGGCCAGGGTGACCTGGTCTTCCAGCACATTCAAGGCGTGCTTCTCTGGTGGCGTGTACGGCGGTAGAGCGAAAGAGAGGAAAATAACTTTATTCAGAACCTTAGTAAATTGATCATGGGGGCCTTATGGGCTAGCATGGCAAAGAATTGAAGTGCACTATCGGGGAACCCACTGCGCAATTAATCATAGCAATTTTTGTGGAGTAAGAAAGTAGCCACTATGCTATTTTTCGTCATTCTACGGAGAGCCGTGGTACCCATTTAACACCTGTAAATCATTAAGTGTACTTTGTGGATGCTCTGCTTGATGACGATGAATAATTATGGCAGCACGCTTTGTAATTGGTTGGAAGCATTCAACAACCCACTCAGTTTCAAGCACTGGCTTGCCTCGTAAGTAGAATACTGGGCTCCCACGTAGAGGGGCTAGGTTCGAACCCCGTTCAAACCCTAATATTTTTTCTAATTTCGCGCGATAGCGGTTACGGACACCCGTCACGGCGGCGGCGAATAACTACGGCGCCAGGAACGGCCGTTTTTTGATTTCACAACATCTTTCGCTATAACAGCGCTGTTGTCGTGCTTTCTTCGCCTTGTGTGTCTTGTCATAATTTTGCACTTAGAAGAAGATGCCGCGCTCTCACTATCGCACTTTGGACAGCGAAGCGGATCGTCAAATGTGTCAGAGGAACGTTCGTCGTTCCCAGATTTCGCACAAGTCAAGTCAGCCGACATCTGCAACTCTGTGACCGATGACCGAAGTATTGTGACTTAAAACACCTACGTGGATTTGGGTTGTAGGGCTGGATTCTTGTTTTCGTGTACCAAGCTTCAAGGGAAACTGGCAGGGCAGTGGAAACGAAGGTGACGATAAACTTCTCGCGTTTGATCTTCATTCATTTTACCTGAATTACATTCAGGTCATTCCATACTTCGAGAGCTCTTTCGCATTCAGGTTACGAGGTCGTAATCGAAGATCACTTCTGCTACGGTTTTCATCGATCGATGAGGGGTCACTGTGATTGGAACGGCGCCGAATGCCACAGGGTTTGGAAGATTTTTGTACTGCGCACTGTTGCGTAGTTCAAACAGCAAGGCTCTACTAATCGATTTAGTGGCCTTGTAGCAGGGTGCTGTATTGTGCTAGCAAGACACTTCGCAAAAAATGATTTGGGAAAGGCTTCTAACGGTCGTCTAGGGATCCGTGCAGTGGATAACATGGGAACGAGGAAAAGTTTCTTGAGAGTTAGCAAATATAGGTTGGGTTTCTTAAGTGCGCAATATCGTCGTGAGGGCGCGAGCACGTCATTTGAAGAAAGCACTCGAGGTCAGATGTTTGTGAATAATTTCGGCGGCCATGCCAGTCGCCACCACCGAGCCCAACAAGGGGACGCTGCGCAACGTTATAAAACCACAGGCGCCAGCTCGACATGGCCGCTTTAAGCCTAATATTTATAGCCACAGGTGGGACATATACACAAGCCTAACTCTTGCCGCCAGGAGAGCTAGAAGTAAATGGAAGAGATGAGAAGATAGGAAATAATAAATGTGAGAGTGAGATACAAAGATGTGGGAAGGAGAGACAGGAAAAGGCTACTGCCGATTTCCCATGGGTGGGTCAGCCCAGGGGTGCCATCTACGTAAAGCCGGAGCCAAAGAGGTGTGTTGCTTCTGTCGGGGGGCCTTAAAGGTCAAGTCGCCCAGCATAGGCTCAATCTCCAGGATCCCTTTTTCACCGGACATGGCAGAGCCACGCACGGCGAGGCATGAGAGGGGTCGAAACCCCCGTTAGCTGGGATTCGTGATGTCGCTACACACCAAGCTCCTGCATGCGCAGGGGCCCCTGCAGGTTCGGCACAGCTTAGTTGCGATGGTTGTAGTTTCTGCATTTAGCTGTTACCCAAAGTGTAGCTGCAGTAAGTGGAAGGGCAACAATTGTCAGAGATGCGTTTTCTGTGTAGAATTATCAAACGACGGTTGTTTTTGTGGCCTCCATTAGGAGAGCTTGCGAAGCCGTAGCTAATTTACTTCTCGTCAACTGTGCGGCGATGTAACGATTTGCTGTTTCTGGTACAAATAACGCCTCCAGGCTTAAAACACTGCAACATTGAGTCATTGGAAACACACATCACTGATAGGAAACTGTTAATGGAAACGTTCATTCATTGCTGCTATATGTTCCGCAAGAATTAACGCCGGTATTGACACTGCGTGAAAAAAAGCGTGCTAGAAAGCAAAACAATCACCATGGGCTGATTAGTGCTAATAACACGTGCTTAACATTATAATTCTCTCAAGCTAGAAATTGTGAGACACAAAGCAGAAGTAACTTTCTGTAGATGGATGCTACCTTAAATAGGTGCAAACTTGTTTTTAGGCGTCGTTCAGAGAGTCCAGTATTGATGTAACAAGGGGCTTGCAGGGAGTTCTGACTTTCATGGTACCCTTGCCGTTCAAGAAAATGAGTGGTGTATACCGCTATTCTTCATCTGTAATATGAAATGCATGGCGCATTTTGGTGCTAAGGAGGAGTTCGTTTCATATTACGTATTTGTTCATATGATGGCAGACGGAGTTTGATAATACTACAAGTGTGGGTTCTTTATTTACATCTTTTGATGTAGAGTACACAACCAATTCCAGATAAATTAATCATGGTTATGTTTTTTCACTCAGGACAGCTATAGAAATAGTGCGTATCGGCAGTAAGCCGATATGCACTGATTATATTTGTCCGTCACGATGGAGAGCGCACGCACGTTTCACGAAACCGTGTGCATGTGAGGAAAGGGTTCCCTACAGTTCTCACTTAGATGGCGGCGAGCGCAATGTCTCTCAGTTTCCCGGCTACAAGTTCGGCGAAATAAAGAGTTTCATCTCGGACCTGCTGACTGCTGCCTTCGTCGACGTCATGGGCCACGTGACATCTGGTGGAGGTGCTGCTTCCTCTATGTTCTGGAGACCCTACGCAGAGCCGGGAACCAAGCCCACAGCGTGAAGAAGACGTCGAAGACCACGTGCAACAGCGAGCTAGCCGCAGGCAACAAGGCTTGCAACCCGAATACGGTCTCCTACCGGACAAGCCAGAGAGCCACGGCGACGAAGACAATGGGCACGATGACAGCCGTAGCGTCCCCTGCAGCTGTCGTGATGCAGCCGCCCAGGGAGCCGCCGACCTTCCATGGATCGCCAAGCGATGACCCCGAAACCTGGCTCGAGACGTTCGAAAGGGTCTCAACATTCAGCAACTGGAACTCCGAGGACAAGCTGCGCCACGTATACTTTCACCTTGAAGGCGCAGAAAAGGACCTGGTTAGAGATTCGGGAGTCCACTCCTTCGAAC
This sequence comes from Rhipicephalus sanguineus, assembly GCF_013339695.2. Lineage (NCBI taxonomy): Eukaryota > Metazoa > Arthropoda > Arachnida > Ixodida > Ixodidae > Rhipicephalus > Rhipicephalus sanguineus. The sequence continues at coordinate 112,023,988 of NC_051184.2, forward strand.
CTGGGACGTCTTTCGCAGAGCACTTTCGTGGAGACGTTTGCAAGCGTCGTCCGAAAGGAAAGGGCCACAGCTTTGCTGGAGACACGGGTCCAACTTTCAAATGAAAGTGTGGTCATCTTTGCAGAGGAAATGACCCGGCTCTTTTGCCACGCTGACCCTGCCATGCCCGAGAAAAAGAGTCTCCTTCCTAAAACAAGTAAAGCAGGGCTAAAGCAACAGTTCTACCGCTGGTCTGATGCGGAAGCGCCTTCGACAGTCGGAGAATTCGTCTCACAAGCGAAGCCGATTGAGAAGACCGCTATAAATGCGGACCCGCCAGTACAATTGCCGTTCGATTGAAGACAGCCCAGTGGTTCATGCCCTCGCCTCCAACGACCTGCGCGAAACGATCCGGGTCATCGTTCGGGAGGACTGCGCAAGCTGTTACCCTCAGCACAGCCTCAAGTGGACTCGATCACAGAGGTTGTTCGATCAGAAATCCAGCAGTCGCTGAGGAACCTTGAACCGCCACTGCATCAGCCACAAGCCATGAGCTACGCTGCTGCAGCCCTACGCAATGACCCCCTCCTCGCCCACGTCACGACGCCGCGCTGCCGCAGCAGTTCGGCCCCCAGACGCCGCCACCGCCGCCACCACCGACGCCCTACCGTCCTCCTGACACCCAGCGCTGCCACTGCTGGGAGGCCGGCCACACGTAACGCCGCTGCCAGTACCGACAGATGGGGCTACGCGGTTTCGCCGTCAACGCGCCGCGCCCGCAGCTAGGCGAACGGCCTCGCGACATCGACGACTACTCACCGGAACGCAGCGGCAAGAACGACCGACCTTCCCGCTCGCCGTCGCCGCCGGCCGCTACATGTCACCGCACCGCCGGCAGTACACTGCCCAAACGGGGCCGGTCGCCTAGCCCGTATCCGGGAAACTATGGCAGCAACCGATCGATGTGCGGCTGCCGTACGACGAAGTGCCAAAAATCCTCCGTGTCGCCGACGACGACGCCGCGACAAAGTCGGGAGCCCCCGGCACACGCCGAACGACGTCCTGAAGACAAACATTGCGACCGGAAGAAGCAGCAGCGCAAATCGACATAGCCGTGACCCAACGGCGCAAGACGGCGGACATAGCGACCTCGACGTACTATTCGACGGACACAACGTTACCACTCTTGTCGACCTGGGGCCGACTATTCCGGTCGTCAGTGGTCAATCCCGACGTCAACCGACGACAACCCTATCCGACGTCAACCCAAGTCCTTCCCAGCGCAGAGCACGAACATAGTGTCGCGACGTCAAGAGAGGAAGGTCGTAACGCCAAATCGAAGAGAACAGCAGGTCGGTCTTTTTAATACCGCGCGCAAGCGAGTTCCTCTTCTTCTTCATTCTGGCTCCTGTTAAAACGCGTATGAGCCTTTTCGCTGTCGCTTCGTCTTTCTCATAGCACGCACGTGGCATTGCCTCCCTCCGAAAGACGCGCTCGTCCCGATCGCGCAGCCCACGGCGCTCTACTTAGAAAAGCGCGCACATAGCACCTGAAGCCCAACCAGAGTTAGCTGGACAGGTACGGTTTCATCCGCACGACATGCACGACTATCGGGTGAATGTTTCCGGCGACTGGAACCGCAATCACTGTCGGGAACGACCTCGTAGTTCACGGTCGTTTCAAGCATCGGATGACTCTGTAGGGACCAAATTATCGTCTCAGCAGTTTTTCAGAAAGTCCGCGTCGACGTATTGGGATCCAGACCCATACCTTGTCGCCGGGTGTGTAAGTAACGAATTTGTGTCGCAGGTCGTACCGTTTCGCATCTTTATGTTGCTGATGACAGATGCGTACGCGGGCAAGCTGTCTGGCTTCCTCGGCGCGCTGAGTAAATTCTTCGGCGTCGGTATCAATGTCGTCACCCTCGTGCGGCAGCATAGCGTCCAACGTTGTCGTGACCTCGCGACCATGGATTAAACTGAACGGTGTCATTCCAGTAGTTTCCTGTCGAGCGGTATTATAGGCGAAGGTCACGTAAGGCAAGATTTCGTCCCAGGTTTTATGTTCCGTGTCGATGTACATGGAGAGCATGTCTGCGAGGGTCTTATTAAGGCGCTCCGTTAGTCCGTTTGTTTGGGGATGGTACGCAGTCGTTCTCCGGTGAGCTGTACCGCTGAGCCTGAGAACCGACTCCAAAAGTTCCGCCGTGAAGGCAGTTCCTCTGTCGGTGATGACCACTCTCGGGGCGCCGTGCCGAAGGACGACGTTTTCGATGAAGAATGAGCCGCTTCTGCTGCTGTGCCCTCTGCATAGCTTTAGTCTCCGCGTAGCGAGAAAGGTAATCAGTGGCGACAATGATCCATCGGTTCCCTGCAGTAGAGTTGGGAATGGGCCCAGGAAATCCATTCCAATTTGGGCGAAATGGCCGTGCTGGTACTTCTACAGAATGTAATAGGCCCGCTGGCTTACCGGGGGGCGCTTTGCGTCTTTGGCAGTCAGCACAAGTCTGAACGTGATGTTTTACAGCAGCAGGTAGTTTTGGCCAGTAGTACTTTCGTCGCAGTCGGGACAACGTTCGGGTGTAGCCTAGGTGACCGGAAGTGGCCTCGTCATGGCAAGCTTCTAAATTTCTTTTCGCAGTGATGAAGGCACGACGAGCAAGTACGCGCTGCCGCTTGGAGAAAAGTTCTTCTTGTAGAGAACGTCGTTCCGTAAACAAAAAGATGGCAGTCCTCTGGCAAAAATTCGCGGCACGTCTTTACGTCGTCCTTCCAAGAAATCGATGAGCGGAAGCAGCTCTGGGTCGCCGCACTGCTCTTGTGACATAGTGGCCGTGTTGACTGACTCCCAAGAATGCGGCGTCCACGGATTCGTCATCAATGGCGGCAGGCTCGACGGGCGACCGCGAGAGGCAGTCGGCGTCAGTATGCCTCTTTCCGGATTTATAAGTTATGCTCATATCAAATTCTTGAAGCCGAAGGCTCCAGCGTGCCAAACGGCCAGATGGGTCTTTCAGGTTAGTGAGCCAGCAGAGCGAATGCTGATCGCTGACGACCTTGAATGAGCGCCCGTACAAATATGGACGAAATTTGATTACTGCCCACACCACAGCGAGACATTCCTTCTCGGTAGTCGAGTAGTTGTCCTCGGTGCGAGAGAGAGCTCGGCTGGCATAGGCTATCACTTTTTCAGTGCCGTCTTGCCACTGTACCAGTACGGCGCCCAGGCCTACATTGCTGGCGTCGGTGTGAAGTGCTGTTGGCGCATCCTGGTCAAAGTGCGCAAGAACTGGAGGTGTTTGGAGGCGTTGACGTAAGTCGGTAAATGCCATTTCTCCCTTTTCGCCCCAAAGAATGGGAACATCCTCTCGTGTGAGTCGGGTCAAAGGTGCCGCAATAGACGAAAAGTCCGCGATGAATCGTCGGTAATAGGCACATAGTCCTAAGAAGCGCCTGACTGCTTTTTGTTGTGTGGTGCAGGAAAGTTTGCAACAGCGTCTATTTTGGCTGGGTCAGGTCGAACACCCTCGTGACTTATGACGCGGCCGAGGAAGGAAAGCTCACTGAAGCCAAAATGACATTTTTCTGGTTTTAACGTCAGGCCAGCCGAACGTATAGCTTGGAGAACTGTGAATAACCGGTTTAGATGTTCTTCAAATGTAGCTGAGAAGACAATAACGTCGTCTAGATATACCAAGCATGTTTGCCATTTCAGGCCTGATAGCACGGTGTCCATCAAGCGCTGAAGAGTGGCTGGCGCTGAACATAACCGAATGGAAGGACTTTAAATTCATAAAGACCGTCGGGCGTCACGAAAGCAGTTTTCTCACGATCGCGCTCGTCGACCTCTATCTGCCAATAGCCGCTTCGTAGGTCCATTGATGAGAAATAGCGTGCATGCCGCAGTCTATCCAGAGAATCGTCTATGCGTGGCAGCGGGTAGACGTCTTTCTTCGTGACTTGGTTTAACTTGCGGTAATCTATACAGAAGCGCAAGCTGCCGTCTTTCTTTTTAACCAATACCACGGGAGATGCCCAAGGACTTTTTGAAGGCTGTATGACGTCATCCTGGAGCATCTTCTGCACTTGCTTTTGAATCTCCTCGCGTTCTTTCGGAGCCACACGGTTAGGGATTTTGTCGGATCGGTCTCGTGTTATCTTCAACAACGATTCGGTGCTTGGTCAATGGTGTTTGCCTGACCTTTGATGTACACGAAAACAATCTTCGAACTGGTGTATCAGCTTCCAGTAGGCGCTGCCTATCAGAGGGTGACAGAGTAGAACTGACGTCGACAGACAAAGGAGTCGAGGGAGGCGTGGTCGCGTCATGAGGTTGCAAAGCGAAACAATCCCTCGTTTGGTCGATGTCGTCGTACGTAGGCAATCGCGGTACCCTTCTGGATGTGACGGCGCTCGTTGCTGAAGTTGGTGAGGAGTACTTCTGCCTGCCCACCAGCTAGTGCCAGAATGCTCTCGCGACGGAAACACCTTGCGTAAGCAATAGCGTAGCTATTTGCTCCGCTATCACATCCTTGTGACACGGTCCGCTCACATGATACAGACACAAGGCAGCAGGATCTCGGCGGGAGCGTCACATCGTCGGCAACTCGCAAACGCTCGTGTCGGTCGTCAGTGGTGGTCGTGGTGGTGTCGACATACGGATGTGCGGAAAACGTCACCATACGGTCCAGGAATGTTGATGACAGCGTCGTACTCTCGCAGAAAATCCATACCCAAATGAGCTCTTTACAACATTCTGGTAGAAGGACAAAAGTGGCGACGAAGCTGGAATCGCCGATTACAAGCCGAGCGGTGCATTTACCCGTTGGAGTCATTAGCTGACCACCAGCACTTCTTATGTGCGGCCCTGTCCACGGCGTCTTGACCTTCCGAAGGCGGTCGGCGAGCTCTTGCCGCATAATCGAGAAGTCAGCGCCTGTGTCAACCAGTGCTGTCACGTGGTGTCCCGTCTATGAGAACACTGAGATCGGCACGTACGACGTCGTCGGCATTAGTATTCGTCGTCGTCGTCATATCGTCTTCTTGCGGCGGTAGGGGGGACTTTCGGCGTCTCGACGATTGGCAACCTTGCCCCCGGAGGTCGCAGCAGTTAGTTTCCCCGGCGCGGGCTCGGGGAACGGCCTCTGGTAACGTCAGCGTAGCTCTGGCGGTTCGGGGAAGTGTGACGCACAGGTGACGGAGATTGCCAACGACGACTTGGTGAAGGTACGTGGCTGGTCGACAAAGCGGTCACCATCGTGGGCGCGACGGTCTTCAAAGCGAAAAGAAGCTGGACGTGAAAAGTTGCCAAACCCAGCATCTCGATGACGGCAGTAGCGGGAAATGTGGCCTGGTTCCCCGCAGTGGAAGCAAAGGGGTCGACGGTCAGCCGTGCGCCACAGGTCGGTTCTGCGAACTGGTGGTCGTCTCGCAGAATCCCGTTGCCACCAAGGCACGAGAGCGGGCGGTGGCTGGAAGGGCGCTGCCTCAGGTGAAGGTGGAGGACGACGGACCACTTCAGCATAGCTGAGCGAACGCTGCTCAGGACATGGCGCGGGCGATGTGAAGGCTTGCCGCAACTCCGGCGCACGATTTCAGCGACAGACGCAACTGGCGGCTCGGTAGAAGGAACGCCGAGGGCCCGAAGTTCCTCACGCAGTATTTCCCGGATCATTTGTCGCAGGGAACTTTCGCCAACGGCAGCGTTCTGAGCCGCAGCACTTATTGGCGTGTGTTGGGCAGGCGGTCAAAGTGGCGGCATCGTTGCTGCAGTGCCCGCTCAATAACAGTCGCCTCCTTTATAAATTCGTCGACTGTTGTCGGCGGATTTCGTACGAGGCCCGCGAACAGCGGTTCCTTGACGCCCGCATCAGATGACGCACCTTCTTCGACTCGGGCATTGTCAGGGTCAGCTCGGCGAAACAGACGAGTCATGTCCTCTGCGAACATGGCAACGGTTTTCGTTGGGCTTTTGCACGCGGGCTTCAATCAGTTGCTGTGCGTGATCCCGCCGATCCGAGCTCTGGAATGTTTCGAGGAGCTTGTGGCGAAAATTGGCCCAAGTTTGGAAAGTGGGCTCCCGGTTCTCGTACCATGTGCGAGCGCTATTTTCCATCGCGAAATAGGCACGGCCAAGCTTCTGTTGTTCGTTCCAGCGATTCACCACAGCGACCGTTCGAACTGTTCGAGCCAGTCCTCGACATCCTCATACGCTTACCCACGGAAGATTTCAGGCCCGTGAGGATGCTCAAGAGTCACCTGGGAAGGAAGGAGATCCGCTGATGTTGTAGGAGCGGCCATGCGTGGGAAGAGGAGGAACAGTCGAGAACTCCGGACTTAGGCCTAGGAGGCGCCGGCTGAATCGGTGGACTGGAGTCGTGACGAGAGGCCTGAGTCTCCGGGACTGGGGGTACGTGTCCTCCGAATAAGGCCTTTCCTGCATCAGGTTGCAGGCTCCAGCACCTCCACCAGTTGTCGCGACGTCAAGAGAGAGGTCGTAACGCCAAGATCGAGAGAAAAGCAGGTCGGTCTTTTCAATACCGCGCGCAAGCGAGTTCCTCTTCTTTCTTCATCGGCTCCTGTAAAACGCGTATGAGCCTTTCGCTGTCGTCTTCGTCTTTCTCATAGCACGCACGTGGCAATAA
>NC_051184.2:112030709-112056233 GCF_013339695.2 Rhipicephalus sanguineus
GGAAGAAGCGGGAACTTGTCCCCGTAGGGCCTTCTCGGGAGTGCTTTGGATCGATAGCTGATTAAGGCATATCAGCTATCCTTACGATGAGGCGCATACCGGCGCTCTCCCCACTCCAACCTTCGACGTACGAGGGCAAGATTATCACCGCAAAACTTGATTTGATGCGAGAATAGGCTAATAGCGGCACGATTTAGGTTGTGGTATTTGAGACGCTTTACCTTCAACGTTGGTAGTCGTAGGCTACTTGAAACTCTCGTGGGCTCTTGCAATTGAAAAAAAAAAATAATAACAAACTTGTCTAAGAATGTCTCTAAAAATTAAAGACAGCTTCGGGGGGATAGTAGCCGGCACAAAAAAAGCCACCGCAACCTCAAGAACCTCACGTGATATGGCTAGAGAGCTCATATAATGCAACGTAACGTGTACACTGTTATGCGAAAAATATGAGAATGCCAAGACGCGAATAAAGCAAATAATAAAAATTAATTACCCATTGGCGAAGTTAACAAGTCGAACAGAAATTGCAAGGAAAATGGCTCATCACGCACAATATAATCCTTACTTCAACACGTAACAGAAAAACCATGATCCATTGCGCATGGAAGTGATATGAGCGGCATTTATGCATTTTATTTGTTCATTAATCAATTAATTAATTTCAATTATTCATTTATTTGACTAGTTACCTATTTCTGTTTATTTTTAGTAGACCAGCGGTAGCAGTGAGTAGTTGGGTTTGCACTAGGTAACCGTTTGCTGTAGTTACTGTATGTTAATATTTACTACTAAACCGTTATGGTGTTGCGTAAAGATCAGTCGTGAATCCTACCAAACACGCCCAATTGGTCAGTACTCTTGCTACAAATTTTTATTGCTCTAAGGATGAGAAAATCCGTAAACAGGGGGAGAGTGCTCGAGCCGCCGTTTCGACAAGTGGACTTGTCTTCTTCAAGGCTAGAATTGATTTGCTTATATCTCGTGTGTATATGCTTCGTGCCCTGTCCACCACAAGGCAGAGGGGGAGGGCAACTGCTAAAGTGGGGGTAGGGGAGGAAGCGTAGAGGCCGCCGTGCTCTAAAGGTCGCATTCATATCAAGTAGTTCGCCCAGTTCGCCAGCCCAACTGCTGCTTGAGCCTAGTCTGAGTGACCACAGTCGCTTTTTAACACGAAACTGTTTTATGCAGGCGTCCACCAAGACTTCACTTACGTATTCCCGTCACGGTTATGACGTTAGGTAAAATGCACACTAACGGATTACAAAGAAAAAAATCGGCAGATCCAATGCGTTGTGGAAATCGGTTTCATGCGAAGCAGTCAGTCAGTGCTTCTAAACTATACTTTATGCCTTTGAGCCAAGCGTTACGAGGTGGACCAATGTTTTTTTGTAATCGTAGTAGCTATGTGTACATCGTTGTCTTACCAGGCACGTCGACAACACTGGCGTTTAAAGGGTAACTTATGGCGCGACGTAACGTCAGCCCTCACGTTAGAGTACATATACGTCAGTATTATCGAAACTAGGCGCACTTTATGGTGCAGTAATGGGAATATCACATGTAACTTTCGTTAATGTATTCCACCGGTATCGAGGAATCCTTAAATATAGCTTGCTGAATCATAAAAATACAAATGTAATGTTTATTAGACTGCTATAAAAGCGGAGCCAACATTTTCAACCACAGATATGATATGTCGCCTGTATCGCAGGGGTACGTGTTTATAGCTTTCTTGCAAAATTAGATAGCCAGCACGACAAACACAATTGACGTTGCACCGACATTGCGCCTGCATAGGCTGTTTTTCCAAACCTGTTTATAGAACTGGCGGCGATCTGTGGTAGAATACGTGATTGCCACGCAGATTTCTTGGGTTCGATTCCTGCTGGGATCCTAATTCTTATTTTTTCCTTTCGTCGGGTTTTTTTAACGCTTTCGCATTTAAACAACCAATGTCTGTCTCGCCGTTCTTGGGTAGAATTAAACTGTCAGTCACTTGTGGCACATACCCGTACACCCCGTGGTAAACGGGTTTGTGCCACACGTGTCTGGAGGAAAGGGTTTGACAACGAACTCGACTGGATTTTCACGTTATTCATGTCATAACCCGACAGTCATATTCATTAAATCCTCTTACCCTTCGGTGCCAATTTTGGTCTACACCAAGTTAAGGAGGCGATCATGAGAGCACCAGACGTAGGGGGCTAGATAGATAGATAGAAACGCTCAAAGTGCCAAAGGTTCGCTAAGAATTGCTTCGCGTTTAAAATAAAACAACAACAAAGCGTTTCGTAGCTGCGAATCGAACCAACGACCTCTCAGCCCGCGACGATAGCGGCCTGGAGCTGTACCCACTACGCTAGCGACACTCACGCGCGAAGCTCCACAAACGCGCCTTATATCGTTCACACATTCTCGCACGGTGCTCTTTGTTGGTGGGCCTAGGTGGGGCGGGGTGGTGTCGCCGTCTAGGAACCGTGAAGCACTGCGTCATAAGACTAACGAGTGCCAACAGGGAGCGATTCGGCGACGACGCAGTTAGGGCGCCTTGATGCCACCGAGGAACTCTGGCCGCGCTAGCATGCAGGAGTCGCCCTAGACGCAGTTACGTTCTTTGCCTTTCGCTTCGTGTTAGCGTGAGACGGCTCATTGTCAGAGTAGTGCAGCTCCACCCACATGCACCAGTGGTGCTTCTCCGCCGCCTACTGCTTCGAGTGCGATAGCGCTGAACAATAAAACTGCTGCAATGAGCCCCGCAGAAAGGCAACGATGTTGACCGGCGATTGCCGGGCGTTGGTGAAGCGAGATAGAGGCCAGTGGACAGCGGAATGCCTTCGCGTGTTCAAGGCTCAAGCTACGAACCTCTGCCTGCCGTGTTGTTGAAGCGCACTGTGGTAGTGTACGCGAGATCCACGACCTCCTACCAATTACTCGGGAGCGCACACCTTGCGTTTCTCTCAATTGACGATGCTTTAAAGACGTGCATATCGAGTACCAGTGTTTATTATGTGCTTGTTAATGTCATCTTTGCGTGGGATTCAGGACATGCCGTTTCCATGTATATGTTAACAACTTCAGCTACGACAACACTTCAATCATGATAATACGCGTTAGTCGTGGAATAGAAGATGTGCCACTAGGCGTCAACGCGGGTGCATCCACGTCAAACGGTGCTGTGACAAAGGCACACCAACAGACATTGCGCGAGCTCTCATATATCAATGCACAATAAACAATCAACTACTTGTATGAAAACGCGTTTCACTTTCGTGTTATACCGATTCCTATGACGGAAGGATCAGTCACGATTTTTTTTTATTTAAAGGTAAAGGCCGTTCATGATGATCATAGCTTTCTGTTGAGTAAAGAATTGTTCGCGGAGTTACGAGTGGCCTTTTAAAACTTAGGCGTCTCAATTTGCGGTTGTTATGACACAGTGTATGTACATGAAATTGTTGTAGATAGTTTATTGTACCACTGTGGTCGCGTAAAAGACTCCAGAATAAACTCATGTTTATTGCACAATTTACTGAACCGATATCGTGAGGTAGTAAATGTGGGAAGATGGCAGATATCTACATGAATGCATTAGCGAGATTATTAACATGATTTTGCACAGTTATTTAAACTACCGCAGTCTGCAGCGCTTACGTACTTAAAGTTACAGGATCACTTACGAGCAAATTACGAAAGCAGGTAAATTGATGTAACTACACACAACTTCAGAAGATACCGCGTTATTGATTGCGGTAAAATTTGCTGTTTTGCAAAAGTGATTAGATTTCACTTACTTTGCCCTGTAGCGAAAGAACTTCCTCTGTACTAACCTCCGCTCCGCACACTCAAAAATAAAATACAGACGCTTTGGTTTCTTTTTGCGTTTGCTTTATTAAGAAAATCTTAATGTTCCAGGGGAACGCTTGATTTCTGTTTACGCTGCTTTCACTAAACGTTTGTGCAACGGAAACTTAGAAACGCCTTCTTATTAGATAATTGAATATTATACACATTCACTGTAGCCCGCTGCCATATTATCTCAGAAGAATAAAGAAAAAACTACAAATTTCAACACCGTTCTGTTCATAGTCACATTGACAGGCCATGTGTACTTGGGGTTTATGATAGCAGATTGCTTTGTACGTGACAGTGTCTGCTTGTGGTTTAATAGAAAGAGGACCAGCGTAGAAAACGCGTGGAACACAATTGCATGACTAAGCATCATGCGTTCCCGGGAACAGCGAACATGCAAAAACAAATGCACCATCTCGTGATAGGACGATACAATAAATAGATGAATAAAAAACGTGGACTTATCTGACGGCACTCGGCATTAACGAAGGAAACACGCTTCTAACACAGATACATGCCAAGACATTACTAAAATGCGCCATGGGTGTGGTTCCGTGAGATGGACCTACTATTGTGTAGAGAAACATGCAGGGGCTCTATGGGATGATGCGTGCATGCACGTTCCTAGCATATATTAACACTGCGTAATTAAAAAGCCGGGACTCCTGTTACTACGCATTTGTGTGTATTATTTTTGCTTATTTTCCGGAAGGGGCGCACCTTGGCTGTGAGTAATCCGCAGTGCGCGCTGCATTATCAATGTCACAGGTGTTCATGCAGTGTGCTATTTAAGCTACATCTAGTGTACTAACTAACTCTTCGTTTTCTCAGTTTTTTCACGCAGGCGAATGCCTTCGTTTCCCGAACGACGCCACACAGTAGGCACACCGCTGACTTAATATACACGCTACCGCTGTGATGCTGTATACATCAAGTTAGTTTTCGGTTTTTGTTTTTTACGAAGTCGATTTCACACTCTCGCAGCAGCGTGATATCAATGAGAAGCAATCGAACCGATATGAGTTCGTACGTGCAGTACTGAAAGAGTCTTATAAACATGCACAACTATGTGTATATCTCGTGACAGCACACAGCTCCGGTGGTGTACTTGCACCTACACTCTAGGAAGACAAAAGTGTCCTTTTGACTTTTCCCTGCGAGACCTGACTTGCCACGTATATGACTCTCATTGAAGAGACGCTAACTCTCTTTGCAGATTATTATACTGTCGTCGGCGAGCCGTGGGATCTAAAAGAGAGTTAACGTGCCCCTTTAATGAGAGTCGATCATTTACGTGCCAAGTCAGGTCTCGCAGGAAAGAGTCAAAGGAATCCAACTTTTTTTAGAATATATTATAAAGGAACTATCCAGGTCCCGTCCAGTTGGATTTTTATTTATTTAATTTTTTATCGTAGAAAAGTAGGACGCAATGAAATATATTGAAAGGAACATGGGAAGGGAATGATACTTGGACGTGTGTAATATTCCACTAGCGTAATGAGCTTCCGGACCCACGAATGTGTGGAACTGTGAAAGAACACCCCTTTCAGTGCCTTTTTTTGGCGTACTCGCATGCCGGATACACCTCTAACACCACCTGTATAGGCCTGCGTTAAGCGAAGTTACTGTGCTCCGATATATCGACCATTCGTAAAACACGTAGCGCCTCCAACTTCTGAATACCCATTGTCAAATGGTTCGTTCCCGCTGCTCCAGAGCCCAGGCGTTCGCTTTATCGGCGGAACCAGCCACGATTATTCCCCGCTCATTTGAAATTTGGGCCATTAAGGGAACATTTCGCGGTGCCTCCCTACGTCGGTATTGTTCGAGGCCGTGTGCTTGTGACACCGCAAGATCACCTACCGAGGTTTGGATAGATTAAAGTTTTGCTTTTTTTTGACTGCCGAAAAAAAAAAGAACTTAGTTTTCTCGTGTGAAAAGACCTTTATATATTGGGAAGTTCGGGCTGAATGCACATCGGTTCTGGTTATTAAGGTTATTGGGCGTACTGCTTGCCATTTGATTGTATGAGGAAGCAATGCCTGTAGTGTACAATACGCAGTACACGTTCATGAACAACAACGAAGGCGTGATTCAATTTTAGCGCTTTCTGAGTGATTTGACCACATATTATTTCCTGTTTTACGTTCATAGATCTCTAGCGGGCTGCAGTTGAAATGGGAGAGAGAGAACAAATACTACACTTTGATCTAACCACGATACATATCGAATAAAACACGCAAGGATTTATCTACCTTGCGTTCACACTACATTACGCTGGTAAACGCTATTGAAGATCACTACAAGCTATAGCATATGTCGCGGAAGTAGCCAAATCGCTATGGGGCTGTGCTACCGACCCAGTGGTTGCAGATGCGATATCACCGGCAGTTAGGAGAAAGGGGGGAAGGGGGTGAGGCATGGAAGATCCACTATACTCGGCGACAGCTTCTCTTGACAGCACTGTAGAAGCTACAGAACCGAAAAACATGCCTGCTACCGCGCCAAAAAATTGTACTTAAGTTTAATGACAATTTTCTCATTTGCCTTGCTGAAATAAATGCTGCCTTATTTATTATGAGACTGAAACAGTGGCGGAAAGTCATAGGTAAAATACAGTTATTGCTCACTTTGCAAGAATGCCTTCTTGTACGTTCTTTCCATTTCTTAGAGAGCACCAACTTTTCAGCACGCCCTTTTTCCAAAGTAAACATGACGTCCATGACGTAGTGGGTCATTGTCCGGCCGCAAAGGCGCTGGTTAATTCTCCAAGAATAATGTACTCGTAATACGACACGAAAAATGTACACTGAAGAATCGAAATGTTACCTCATTCACATTTTTCGTGTATATAATCTTCTGAACGCGTTAACGACGCCAGCGAGCAAAGCCGAAATCGGCCGCAAGCTGCCGTACTACTTGCGGAGCAACACGAATGTGCAGAAGCCCCGCCTCCGTAGCCTTCGCTCCACTGTCAAGATAAGTTGTCGCCGAGTATAGAGTTCTTCGAGTAACGTGCACATTCACCTAGACAACTTCTGGGAAGTGACAGTTGTTTAATAGGGCCCGTGCCACTGTTCCGTCGTTTGTAAAACTTTTCTTTCATTTCCCTCTTCTCCAGTGCAGGCTAGACTACTGGGTTCAGCCCTGGTCAACCTCTCTGCCTTTCGCTGCCTTTGGCTAACCCTCCTCCTCCTCTTTCGCCTATACTGTTACAAACACGGTGGTGGCGCGGCCAACGTAAAACCCAGAATACCAAAGCCACCGGGAAGAACTCTGTCCGTGCGGCTCCAGTACCTATTTAATACTAATGGAAATTAGTAGGAGCTCTCAGCTGACGTGTTCTCTCGCTACAGGCTACCACGGTTGCTTGTGTGCTAATCTCATTTGTTCGGCGCGGACCGATTCCCTGAGGTAACTGCGCTGCGTGACTGCACATCACTCGATGGTGGGGACTTGCCGACGTGGTCACCAGCTATGTGCGACGCTAATGCAGCGACAAGCGGCTGCCACGTGGGCAAGAAGAGTCAACAACTACCTGAATGTATCCTTTTGCATTCCTAACCTGGTGTTAAGAAGCTACACCGAAACTTAAGTGATTTTAATTGTATGTACCGGCTTCTTAGTAGCGTTAAAATCATGTATTTAACCGCTGCGCTGTGGGCCTCGGTCCCTATTGCCAAAACATTCTTGCGCTAGGACGGTGCTGATGAACAATGTTAATTAACCCTCCCTACCGGACATATTACTTGCGATGGAAAGCGGGTCGAGGCATATTTAAGAACAATAAGGTTCATGGCAACTCTTCCTCACCATTATTTCTCCCTCTGTGTCTATCTATCTATCTATCTATCTATCTATCTATCTATCTATCTATCTATCTATCTATCTATCTATCTATCTATCTATCTATCTATCTATCTATCTATCTATCTATCTATCTATCTAAAACATCGGAAGGTAGGCTACTTTAGAGCCGCCTATCCCAACACCATGGTATTGTCACGTGGTTCTGACAGCGATGACGGCTGCAGAAAGTCTGGGAAATACGTAACTCTATTTGCGCGAACTCGTGCGCGGAAAATGAAAAGTCAAGGTGCAAGCAATTCACGTTGTACACTGGTAGCGGCGAGAACTGTCGTCGGCCGTCGAGTAATCTAATCGTCGGTGGAATGCGTCGTCTCTTATACATCAGTCATCGAACATTCCAGCGTTATCACCAGTGTTTCGCGTTATTTATTGAATAAACTTGACTCTTCGCGTCCGGAGCGTAATCTTGACAGAATGATCTGAAACAATTGCGAAGCATGCCATACATTGCGGTGCGGTAGGTGCCGAGCGTTGCAAACAGTTTGTGATGGTAAAACCCGAATACATCAAAATAAAGCAATAAACGCGCGTTGTAATGCCTCCCTCTGAAAAAGCATCGCCCCAATGCTTAAAACATGTAAGCGGAAAAAGAATGTTTGCAATGCGAAAGAACAAAAATAAAGCCAGTGAAACTAGAGTCCTCAGGTTCCTTAACACGTATAGAAGGGCTTGAGACGCACTACATGTACCAGTTCAGGTCATGCGCTGCCCCGCTGAAAGCTTGCAATGCCGTCCGGAACGACCTTGTAGTCAGCGCGCCGAGAAGTCGAAATACCTAGTAAGGACCGAAGTATCGTCGAAGCTTCTCGCTAAGTCCGCGAAGCTTCTTATCAAACATTGTGGTGTCGTCGGCGCCGAGGGTTGCTAAGATTTTTGTGGATGAATCCTGAATACATCAAAATAAGCAATCAACGTGCGTGGCAATAGGGATAATGACGAAACTTACAAAAAACAAGAAAAATAAAATATTAAAAGAAAAAGGGAAAATCTGAAGCACTGCGTCCACTTGCGATAGCTGGCGTATAAAGAATACCCCTGGCACGCGCTCTACTGCAGGCCACGTAAGGCACATTTAGATGGTGGCGAAATGCGTATACTTACATTCAGGCGCACATTAACGAAACGCAGGTGGTCGATGTTAATTCGAAGTCCCTATCTAAGTGCCTACCACCTAGCAGTATAACAACCCCTTTTTGGCGTTTTCTTGACCCTTCGCTGTCGTAAAACTACTTTCAGCTACAGCAAAACGTTAAATTAGTAGCTTTGATACTTTAAGGGTAGATTGTTTCTTTCGTGTTGCTTCGAAGCCCGGTAGTCATCTATAATGCGCATGCATCGATTTGACATACCATTTCTTTTTTATCGGCCTCCTACATGCATACGAGTAAAAAAACACGATAGTAGAATTGCACATACGCCACACAAGGAATTTTTTTTTTCGGGAGGCAAGAAATAGCGGACAGGTCAAGAATGCGGCTTTCAAAACAAACGATGTAAATGCAACGAAAATATAAATGCCTGAATGTTAAGGCATCAATGCGAGTGGCTTTTAAATGCTTACGAGGCACTCAAAGTCCTTGCACCCACCAACCGCTCGAAGTAACAACACAGCATAATGCGACACCAATTGCGTGCTCTCTTTCTGAAGTGTCAGTGCAAGTAATTTTCTCGTAGACCGACTAAGCTGAACGTGCTCGCCATCCTTCCCAGCCAGTAATGCAACCATCGCATCTACCACAAAGTGGTTTAGGTGAGTCAGCAGTGTGAGGACAATGCACGACATTGATGCTTTCCAGTGCTCGACAGATAAACGAACTTGGCCTCTTCTCGTGGCGTCTGTATACATTCCTATGTAACTTATATTCCTTCCCCCTTTCGTCACTCGATCTTCAGCACATAAATCGCGGATGCCCTAGAGGCGACGAAATTAGCTGCCATGACTACACTCACACGTGTTAAGTTTTTCTTTGTTTGTTTGTTGTTTTTTTGTTTGTGGCCAGGCAGAAGCGAAAAACTGGAGGCGACCCTAGTCCCTGATTCGGTGTCTGGTAATGGCACTCGCACGTCGGCGTTCGTGTGTCTCGGTGTATTCCTCGGGTTACCTTTGTGTTTCTTCTCACTGCCGAAGCTGATCCCAGAGGCCACGTAGAAAGAAGCGCATGGTTGATATCTGCTCCACCAGGTGCCGCAATGATCCCAGCTGCGCACAAGAAAACCGTCTGTTTTTTTAATGAACTCATTCAACTAATATTCATTCATTAATTTGAGAGCTGATTTGCCCTTATCTCAAGCACACTAATGCTCCGATATGATATGCATTCAATATTACTCTTAAATTCAAAGAGAACCATCGATTTTGCACCACTTTTATTTTGCACAACACTTCTGAACAGCAGGGCTGTTGTTGCTCGGCAAACCGCATATAGCGTTCGCGAAAACTATCCTCATCATACCGATGCGCGCTCTCTTCGTCGCCTTCTTCATCTTCTGCCTCACCCCCCGATTACGCGCTGCACTGATTCATCCGGCGTGGGATGCAATAACTCGGTGGCTGAAAGAACGAACACAGAGAGAAAGAAAGAAAGAGAGAGAGAAAAAGTAAAGAGATAGAAAAATAATGAGAGATAGAGCTAGAGAGAAAGGAACGGAAGGAAAGGAAAGATCAGAAGACAGAGAAAGAAAGAGATGGGGAGCGGAAGAGAGTTAGTGATAAAAAAAAGACAAAGCGATGAATAGACAGAGGAAAAACAGCAGTAAAGTGGAGGGGAACGTGTCGTAAAAGTACGTAACATTAGTCACGTGACATGTTCTCGCCAAATTCACGTAACAGTGGTCAAGTGGCATAATACCACGCAAGACTAGTCGCGTGATATGCCGTCAGAGTTACGTAACACTAGTGAAGGGACAAGTTCCCGCCAAAGTCACGTAACACTAGTCACGTGGCATGTTCCCGCCAAACCCATGTCGTTTAAGCGAGACAAGTGGCTCGGGAGGGCAGCTTCTCGGAGTCTGAACACTAGCTCCGCTGTTGTTTCCAGCCTTGCCCAACAACGGCCGCTTCCCCTAAGGGCGCCGCTTCCCCTCATCATCCCAGGGGTGCTCCAAGTCTGCGTCATAGATCTGCCCATTTGGACCCCTCGCGTCATTGCTTAATGTGTCAATGCTTAGTGATAGCGACGCAGGTTTCTGACTATATTGGCGGCCGAGGACCACAGATGTTGCAAAGCAAGAACTGTTAACCCGTATGTTGAGAAAGCCGGGGACTAGGGACAGGCCATTGTCAGAAGCAAGTCATCGCTTCATTTTCGTTTTTGCATCCATTGTGAAGCTTCCTCTAGCCCTTTCCAGCGCGACGAAAATATAAACGACTAATCGGTAATTTTATCGATTATTATTACTAAGTGCTGCATACTAATAGCGTTTTCAAAATTAAGAAGACAACAATCGGCATATTTCACATAGAACGCATATCCGCAAATATGTGTGGGCTGGGCTTTTATTCATGTGAACCATGCAGCAAGAAATGCACATAAAACTGCTTGACTTCCAGCAGAAAGTACGTTGTTAGCGCTGTGTGTGTAACACTTTGAAACAGTTTTTGTCACTTGAAAGGCACAAGTAGACACTGCATTTCTCACAACGCGTTCGAGTGCGAGAAGTGCAGCCAGGAAGCCTGGAGCAACGTGCAGACGACAAGCTGTCGCTGATGGCCAGTGGTCATATGAATCCAAACGTTTGTCCACGACAGGCATCTTCGCTGCTGCAGGGGATCTCTCGGTAGAATGATTTGGTTGCATGTTTTCGTTGTTGCTTTCAAGTCTCTCGCGTTTGAGTGACGCACAAAGTGCCTCAGGGACAGCAAGACGAAAGTCCAAGAGACTGATTGTATTGCGTCTGAGCACCGCATCTTTTCGACAGGCGTCCCTGTATTCTAACCAGCAGTTGGCAATTGCAAGATCCACCATGTGCAAACTGACCTTCATGGTCCACTTTTTAGCTTTCACAGCCACTCTGTAATATTCAACTCGTTGATCACAGGTATCTGCCAACTCGTCGTCATCGTCGCTACTGAATTCTATGTCAGAGAAATCCAGGAGCTTCAAAATTTCTTCCATATCATTTCCGTCCTCTGGATCGAAAATTCCTGCAGGTGAAAACAGTGCAACATTTATGCATCACCACAACAAAAAGCTCGTTACCGTAGTTGACTGACAGCTATGGCGTTGAAATATTGCACCAAAAACCTGACCAAACGATTTTGATCCTCACTGTGATTCATGAAGAGTAATAAACGAATAAAATGTTACAACTATACACCTATGCGACGCTAAATGTAGTTCTTCACGGTTTCAGATACAGCTGTTCTTTCATGCAATCATGGAATCAATCATTTGTCCACTAATGGTAGTCATATTTCACGAAACGCCACATCGTGTCGCTAACTTGGCGCATAAATAAACACCATAAAACACCTACAGGGGTGCCACCAATACGACTCGCAAAACATTTTTCGGAATAAAAAGATATACCGCGCTGTCACAACAGCGCACGAGTGCGCCAACTTGCACTGTACCGCGACGCATTTCATGACAACAAACGCCCAGCCCGCACAAACGTGCGTGTGGCTTTTTCGCGCATGACCACAAAACGCCTGCGATGAAAAGGAGGAAATATTTTAGTGCTACGTGTTTCCCGACGCCTAAAATTGCTATTCCATGGAAGTTTTTCGGAAAAAATACGTATATCAGGAAGAAATGCTGATTTACGTTTCGGAGGCGGCCTATTATACTCGTCGAAACAAAAATGTGATTATAATACTTTGGGTGGAGTATTGGTAAAATGCCATGAAGTTGGCATAGCAAATGGGCGTTTTATGTTCATTCGATTTCAATAAAGAAACAGCTTTACTGTGCAGCCAAAGTTTTTTTTTTTTCAACAGCCAATCATAAATTATTGATGGCTTCGGACGACAGGATTAGGATGGTCGTCATCGCCATGTGGTTCTTTCTCCAAATTCCATCAGGCTGAACAGGTGTGTTGAGTAATACAAGCGCTGCTTTTAAATTCATCAAATAGAGGCCCGAAATAAGGAACAGCAATAATTTTTGCCGAATCAAAGCAAGAAGTCTGCACAATACTGAGAAGAAGAAGAAGAAGAAGAAGACGAACGCGCGAGTAAAAGCCCGTAAGATATTTCTGGTACAGAAAAGACGGCCTAACGAAAGCCAGCAAACGGCGGCGCGCCGTCAATGCTCTCTCGACTGCAGTGGTTTCCACTTACAAAGCCGGCGACGATATCCAGGCGCAAAGGACCCGACTGCAGCCCAAAGTCAATTGGAACTAGCCGAAAGAAGATGCAAAACTGAAAAGTTCACCGACAGAGTAGAGTGAACTTGTCTGCTGACACTAAAGGATGTGTGTTCCACTTATTTTTTTTCGTGCGGTGTCAGTACTGCGGCTTTGTCGGCAAGGCGGTGCGGTTCATCAGGCCCAACCGTGGCGGCAGTTGTACAAAAAGCAAAACGTCGAGGTGCGGGCCGTCTGTCGAGGCGGCAGGTCTCTGAGGAACACCGACCACTAGGCTTACGAGTGAAAACAGCGTGAATTTTATGGCATTTATCAGAAAACGTTGGGGGTGCGATGCGCTTGTAAAAAATAATCAGAAACATGACTCTTTCTCACAGAGATATTATTTTCAAGCTCCAAATGTCTGAATAATCAAGTGACTGAGACAAATGGTTTTTTTATGATATAGAGAAAGAAACTTGCGAAAATAGGTGAAATGAGCGAATTGATCTTCATTTTTGTCCCGGCGTGCTTTAATGCGTTATCAACGTAATTGACATGCGAGCGTAGTAAAATTTTGACACATGACTGTCGCTTCGCACAGGCTCAGCGCATTGTAGCCGAAATGCGTGATACCTGTGTGTAAACCTTTGTTAGGCACTTTTCAATTATGATATCTCGGTTTTGTTTGATGCGATAGCGTTGAAGAGTTCGTTTCACAGAAATTCCGATGTCGGTGTTGGTGTCCCCATTGGAATCGTTGATTGCCCAAAAAATCCGCATTGTCCGTGAGCGAAAATTTGAGATAGACACAAAAAAGAAATAACAAATCTTCGTTTTAAGTGACAATCTAACCCATGGCTTAGGCGTGGCAAGCAGGTGTTTTACAAACAAGCCACGGGTGTGTTCGTAATTCCAGCGGAAAAAACACTATATGGAAGGTATGTAGTGCAAGGAGAGTCATTACTACACGTAATATTGCATGGCAAGAGCGCAGAATCACACCAGGCGTCAAAACATGTGAATTGCGCGAAGAGTGGGTGGCTCAAATGTCCGTCTATTACAGAGAACACATACATAATTATTTATCAGTATCAATAACGGCATCAACAACGTGTGCAGCCGCGCAGGTGTGCGTGCGTGTTGCCTTGCGGACCCTCAGTGAATACCTCGCCAGCTCGCGAAAGGAATAATTATGCCGTAGAGGGCACTTCGCATCTGTACTTGCAGTAGGCATTCTAGGATAGCTTCAAAGGGCCGATTTACACGCGCACAGACGTTGCTTTCCTTGCGGCACGGTTTAGGCGGCCACCGAAAAGCGAAGGCAGGCTAGCGATTGAGAAGGCGATGCGCAGAGGGTCCGATTACGCTATCGCGGCTTGCTCTTGAAGGCGAACCTCAAGCACCCTCCAAGTTTTTATAGAGGACGATTGAATATACCTCTAATTCAGTGACTTTGTAATTAAAAAAGATACTTTTTATTGCGATAGCAATTATACGGACAGTCTCGGCTGGAAAATGTCCGACCCCGTCGCCGTCATTCACCGCATATGTATAAGTATGTATATATATAGAAAGGCCACAAAGAAAAATAATTAAGAAATTCTTTCCGACGCGCGGAATCGAACGGGCGACCTCTCGCTTTGCAGCCCGCCGCGTTAGACCTTAGGCCACGACATCACCGTCTCACAGCCTGCTAACGGCGAGCTATTTATCCCTTTCAGCCCTGAATTTTTTATTTTGGCCGGAGTCATTTTTTGTGCGTGTTTTCCTAATAGTTAGGACCTCAGAAGACCAAAAACGACAAATTGAGCCAGTGGTGCAATTTTTTATGGATTAATTAGCATGGAATCAAATTAGGTCATCAGAGCTCAGTGGCTGTGAAATTAGGAAAATTGCTTCTTTCTTTCTGCTACTCACTAGAGTACACAAAATGTGAACCACGTCTCATTTTCAGTGTGATACTCCTTGAAACGGCTTCTGTACGACGTCCCGAAAACGGCGCTTAGCCGCCTCACCTGACCCGCCTCGGCGTCACCCATGACTTCGGTCAAGCTTTTTCTTCTTTGTGGCTTCCAGCTCCGCAAATATGTCGTAACTTTGGTGTCAATCATAGGGGGGTCATTGAAGAATTATTACCCCAAGAATGAGCTGTTTTGGTTTTATTTCCGAGGTGCTAGGAGAACTTTTGTGCGGTGTCGTCAATTGACGACGCCAGGGCCGAAAGGGTTATACACACCATGTAATTCAGCATGCTTTCTTAGTGGCCACATAGATGGCGCGACGTGCGCGCGTGTTGCACGCTTTAAAGATCGTCGCCCCGCCCCTGCGAACGCAGTTGCTGTTCGCTCTACAGGGCGTCGTCGCTTTCGTGCGCTTATCTCAAGGAAAGAAGGGGCGGCCGGTGGGGTGCTTCGCTTCGCTCGCTGCAACGGCCGCGTTTGCGAGAGGAGCGCGCTGTTCAAACAGAAATAAGTAACAACTGTGACAATTAGTTCGCGCTCGTCTTGTGTGTACCTGTTCGTTTGTTTTGTGCGTCCTGCTTTATGTTTGAGCAGTGCGCTTCAAGTGTCGAGCTGTGACGCATTATTTCGCGCTCGTCCTGTGTGCGTTCTTTTCGTGCGTCCTTTGGGCTCGAGCGATGCGCTGGCAATTTCGAGCTGCTTTCCGTTCTTCGCGTTACATTACAATTTATTGCTATCGCAATCATTGCTTCGCCGTTGCGGCGAAACTGTGACTTTTTTTTTTCCGTCGGCAGTCACCAAAGGGAATACCTCGGCTTCCAAAACACTTGTCGTTGATGCACTTATGGTGAGTATCTTAAGGCGAAAGCCCTAGATGACCTCATTTAACGCGAAAATTGACCGGCGTCCCGCGTCCGCGTCTCCCGTCGGCGTCCACACGACGGACGCTAAAAATCATCATCACTTGATGACGACAACATATGACGCCATCATGACGTCACAAATCAAAAAATTATTCACGTCATAGTGACGTCACAGTGACGTCATGTGACGTGACTTCATATGATGACATCATCACAAGCATCTTAGCTTGGTGAAGGGTGGGTCGGTCTCGGAGGTAGTGCAAAACCAGGTGAAGTGTCCTCGATCCTGGAGGCAATGCAAAACCACATTAGGTGCACAAAGCTTTCGGAGAGTGGCGGCGCAGAAACAACACATCGACTCAGAAGAAAATGAAGACGGCTTTCGCCTTCCAGTCGTCTTAGGGGAGTGCGTAGGTGTCCGTGTGAGTCTTTTTAACTGCATTTGAAGAAAGTGAGACAGCTAATGCCGAGTTTGGCAATCGGACTCTATACGTACATGTGACTGCATAAGTGTCCTTTTGTGTCAGCTGTGCTTAAAGTATATTTCTGTCTCAGCGCTCGCCTTCTCAAGGTATACTGTCCTCTGCCGTTACTGTTCATCGTTTGCAGTTGATTAAAGGTATAGCTTTTTGCGCTGAAACGATTGAATCTTCGTTTTCCGCCTACCTGTAGCGAGTGCTGCACAGTATGATTCACACACACACACAAACACAAACACGCACATACACGCACACAAAGTACATAATAAAGAACTGTAGTCGTCAAGATCCTCTTTCTCTAAAATATTTACGAGCAACCCATGCCTAACAGAACATCACAGATCCATGCTGCCTGTGTGTACTATAGTGACATAACACAGAATGCAGGAGCACAGACGCGCTCTAAAATAGAGTGAAGAAAAACAGGTGGTCCTTGCCAAGTGTTTACCTTGTGGCAAAGATGTAATTTGTTTTTAAATGCGAAGCATTTCTTAGCGAACCTCTGGCACTTTGAGCGTTTCTATCTACGTACCTATCTATCTATCTAGCCGCCTACGTCTGGGTGCTCTCATGATCGCCTCCTTAACTTGGTGTAGACCAAGATTTGCATGGGAGAGTAAGAGGATTTGACGAATATTACTGCTGAGTCATGACATGAAAAACGTTAAAATCCTGTCGCGTACGTCGTCAAACACTTTCGAATAGACACGTGTGGCACATACCCGTTTACCATGGGCCGCGGTGTACAGGTATGTGCCGCAGGTGATTGACAGTTTATATCTACCCAGGAACGGCGAGAACAGACATTGGTTACTTAAATGCCAAAGCGTTAAGGAAAACCAACATCGGCAGCGTTGACTCAACGAATGGAAAGAATGAAAATTAGGATCCCAGCAGGAATCGAACCCAAGCATTCTGCGTGGCAATCAGGTATTCTACCACTGAGCCACGCCAGGTCTATAAACTGGCTTGGAAAATCAGCCTACGCAGGCGTAATATCGGTGCAACGTGAATTGTGGTTGTGGTGCTGGCTATCTAATTTTACAAGAAAGCAATAAACACTACATGATGCTCCTAAGATATGTACTCCTACGATAGAGGCGTCATATCCGATTAACGTCTGTAGTTCCAGTGTTGACTGCGCTTTTATAGCAGTCTAATAAAGATGAAGTTTGTATTCCTATGATTCAGCAAGCTATATTGAAGCATTGCTCAACCCCGGAGGAATACATTAACGAAAGTTACATATGATATCCACATTACCGCACCGTAAAGTGCACTTCGTCCACCAGAACGGCGCAGTGTCCTCTTCATTTCTTACGAGGCTGGGCGATGGCCTCATGCTGACCGAGGATGATGCCAGGTTGATTGACAGCCGCTTTGTAGACTAGGCTACGTAGGCCACATACGCCCATGTAGTCTACGAATACGACAAACACCATCCACTGATGTTGGTCTACGTAGCACTATCCAGGCCTACCAGCCTCGGCGGCCTATACCTCACCAACGCGATGGGTGGCTTCAAGTTCCGACATGTCGCCGGCTCTGTCGACAGACAATTTGTCGACGAAAATGACCGAGGCATCCACGAATTCCAACAGCTGTACCATACCTCATACTTCACTACACATGGAGCTCTCGTCACCGCGATCACGACCGGATCCTATAACAAGTCATGACCAGCTGCTGGTGCTCACTGATCACGGTGATGATGCGCTTGTTCAAGAACTGTCAAGAACTTCTTGCACACATGTACACGGGTTCGTGAAACGTGCGTGCGTTCTCGGAACACGTATAACCCTTTCGGCCCTGGCGGTGTCAATTGACACCATCACACAATATTTCTCCTAGCACCTCGGAAATGAAACCAAACCTGCTCATTCTTGGGGCAATACTTCTTCAATGATCCCCACTGCGATTGCCACCAAAATTGTGGCATGCTTGCGGATCTGTGTGCCGCAAAGAAGAAGCTTGACCGAAGTCATTGGTGACGCCGGGGCGGGTCAGCTGAGGCGGGTAGGCGGCATTTTCGGGTAGACGTACTGAAGCTGTTTCAATGAGTATCACACTGAAAAATGAGACGTGGTTCACATTTTGTGTACTCTAGTGAATAGCAGGAAAAAATATGCCATTTTTCTCATTGCACAACCGCTCAGCCGTGATCACCTAATTTGATGCCATGCGTGTAAATCCATTAATACTTGCAGCCCTGGCTCAATTTTTCGTTTTTGGTCTTCTGAGGCCACAACTATTAGGAAAACACGCACCAAAAGTGTCCCGACCAAAATAAAAAATCCAGGGCTGAAAGGGATAAGCACTACATATCAGCTTACCCCTTGTTGGTAATACCACGTTGCATACCCAACCGTAAACAACTGGTTATATGACACACATATGGCTAAAAAGAGACAGGGCGTGCAAACACGGACACAAGAAAGAGATCAGGACACCACAAACGCCATTCTAAAAAGAGACAGGGCGTTTGTGGTGTCCTGATCTCTTTCTTGTGTCCGTGTTTGCACGCCCTGTCTCTTTTAGAATGAATACGTACCAACTAGCTCAGCTTCTGTTATTCTAAACATACGGCTATTCAACATATATATGTGTGCGTATAAATTTATACAAATCTTTAGCGACATTTAGTAACGTGCCGCTCAGTAAAAAAAGTTACGCCACAGTCCCCTACCCGCCGCATGCTTCGCATAACATCGACTCCCACGGTACGTGGGATCTGCCGAATTGTTTTGTTTTGTTTTCGTTTTTTGACTTGCTAACATACAAACATAGCACGGTGATCCTGAAGAACACCTAGAACGCATCAATGAAATATAATGCTTTTCGCAGAAATGTTCATGGAGCGATCTCAGAAACATCTAGGACAAGACAGCTGTCCTTACACTTTATGTGGACTGCAGTGAGGGGTCTTCCTGCCAGTCGTTTCCAGTGATATAGCCAAGATATGGCTGCTTCTGCGCATTTGTATACTCAGCTGAAGCCCTCAATCCAGGAAGTTTGATAATCATGGCAGTTTCGGGGTAATATAACTGCTACTAGGATTTTTATAGAACATTACATTTCACTTACTCAAGTTTAATGCTTGTTTAAGGCGGGATACTGCACACGCAGCAGACATTTTTTTAACGTTCTGCGGGACAAAAATGCTACGGCGACCACACCGGATTGCTTGAGCCTTCTAGTCGGCTTCAGTTAATGTATAAGGGACCTTGTGAATTTTTCCGCTGCATTTCTTTTGGGCTATATATGGCCCGAAACAAATGTATTTGGCGTTAAGTGGGCAACAAAGAAAGACAGAGCGACGCAATGTATCAAATAAATGAGCTTTGCTTATCAGCACGCCTAGCATGTTATTGATAGATGAAAGAATATAAATGACATATGCAGCATTGACACAACACCCCGCGATGCTCTGTAATCTCAGTTTTCTCAGTGTTGCCAGTGCCTGCAGCAAGCTAAATGTGCCGCCTTTGTGAGCCGAGGGCTTATTTCCATGCGTGCCTGTTCTTATTCGTGCATGATTGAGCTGAAAGCTAAGTCACACAGTCTTATCTTATCACGATGAAGACAGCACAGAAATTCCGAAGAGACGCTGCAAGGGACTCGTTTGCTGACGGAATGTCGCAAACTTGATTGAGCGACCCCAGTGCCTGGAACCGGTGCTTACATAAACTAGACATTACGCTTGGAACAACAGAGCGCTGAGATAGTTGGTAATTATAGATTCTAAGAGACTGGGCGTGCAAACACGGTTACAAGCAATCCTTTGAGTTGCGGCCACTTGTACATAGAACAGACGGGCCGCTGTGTTAACCAGAGATTATTGGAATATAAGAGGTCGCTAACCAGAGCCTCACTTTCTAATCTTTCGTCACATTGCCGAGAGTGCAAGTGCGCGCTAATAATCGATGAATGCGCAATTTTTAGCAGACACAGGAATGAAGAAACGCGTCTAATAAATGAGGCATGCCATATGGATAATAGTGGTGGCTCATGCGGGAGTCAACCACCGATTGAATGGCATAAAGAAGAAATGAAATTCCTTAGCAGTTAACTTTCACGTAGACCCCACACGTGCCGGATTGATGGGTACGCCTAATGCCTAATAATAAGTTACGTTTTCAGATAACTTTTCGTGCCTTCTCTCTTTTCCGCCGTTATGCGCCTTTGCAGTTGTTTGTCGGCGTTTCTGGTGTCTCCACTTCTTTCTTGTGTCCGTGCGTGCACGCCCAGTCTATCCTAACAAACTAGAGCCATCGAGAAAGCTGCAAATTCCATCGCGTCTCTCCCACCATGATGCAACTTTACTGCGCCGCCTATGGTTTGCAGTGGCTTTTGCGAAGGCGTAGTCTTATCGCATAAGATTGGCATACACCTCCAGATGTGACTCGTGCAACAGGGACGAGACAATAGAACACATACTGCGTTTTTGTGATCACTTTGTGACCAAGCGCAACGTTCTGAACAATGCATTGAACAAATTGACGACAGACCGTTTTCAGAAGCTAAGAGCCTGGGATTGTTTCCCTACGTGTCGCAGGCCAGAAAAGCGACGTGGGCATTGATACTTTTTTTAACGTACACCATGTTGAGCGATCACATGTAGGTGTGTAATGGACAGGCGCACTTGTACCCAGACAGTATTTTCTGCCCTCTTCCCTTTTTTTCTTTTAATGCCTTCATTTCTTCCCCCCTGTATTCGGTGGCCAGATCGAACACGCGTCTGGTTGACCATCCTTCCTTTCCTTCTTCTTCCTCCATCAGCATAAGGGTTCTAGCTAAGGTTAGGCCGTGAGTGAAGTCACGAAATTTTCTATAGTAACCCTCTCGTCAAGTTACGACTGCGGCTGGAATCGGCTGCGTACTTCGGTCGTCTGGGGCGGGGCCTCTCAGGGCTTAACGGGGTGGTGCCATCAAATTTGTGGCTTGCACGTTCTTTGTTGCCAACGTTTCTTATTGCTCTAGAAATCATTATTAAAGCTTCAAAATTTATGTATTCTCGCTAAATACTTTGATATCCCCTTATTTATCTGAACGAATATCGCTTTCGGTTCCTGGGCGCAGAGTTGGATAGTGACGTCACTGCGTAGGAAGCTTGAACATATGGGGCCACAAAGCGGTGACGCGCGCCGTTCTGCCTCGTCTGCTGTCGCACAAACACGCGAGCAACCCGCTCGAATGCTTTCAAAATGCACTAAAATTCTCTAATAGAGAATATTAGCGTATAAGAAGTTCGGGCATACGTAGAGATCTTTGCGGAGTACCGGGTTACCAGACGCTTCGTGACGCTTCTTGCGTCATCTTGCGACGCTTTGTGCAACCCCAATTATAGGCGTATTCCTTTGTTTTCGCGAGGGACTGTGGCGAAAAAAATGTTTAAAAAGGCAAAGCATTCAGAACTACGTCGCTGCTTAGAATTTATGTCAGCTGAGAAAGAACACATTAGATTTCTGCAACAACGATTTTGTGCTTGCCTGGTTCATCTTAGCGCCACCAGGTGGCCTCACCTTTCCGGTGTCACGTTTACGGCTATGGTAACCCGGTATGCTAAAGCAAAGAGGTGTGCGAACATCACTAAAGTCGCCTTGGCTGTTTCGCGTGACGGTGAAAAGCACTTTGCAAAATGCGAGCAAGTTCGGGTATACTTCGGCAACACGTTGAGAAAACATGAGAGTTGGTTCGCCGCCGATGATCTCTGGGCTTGCCGGGTGCAGCGGAGCTGTAGGTCACCGCTCACTGCATGCCGCTATAATATGGTCTGACGTCACGAAAACATTCGTTGCACATCCCACGCAGTGACGTCGGTGTCAATCGCGCTAGCGATGTCTCTCAATAGCAAGAATTAGCCTTTAGCACATTTTGGAAACGAATTAAAATTCTAAGCGTTTGCTGTGTCCAACACTTCGCGCTGAGTGTCCTCGCATACAGAGGAAGCCTGCAGTAGGCTGTTTATAGCCTTGAAATTTGGTGGCGCCGCCCCTTTGGGTCGCATCCGACTATAGAAGAAGAAATGCTCTTGTTCCGTTCCGGATGCATGAGCGCCGGGTGTGCCATACTAAAGGCGATGTCTTATAGAGCGGAAAATGCGGCAAAGCTATCGCCGCACGCTTGGCTGCACGCTTCGGGATCCTCGTGAACGGTGTTTCGGGATTTGAGAGTGCACAGCGCACGTTGCAGAAAAAAATAGAAAGAAAAGCTATCCCGAGATTCAGAACGGGGACTCGTCTGTGTAGTGTACCATCGCGGGAGATCCCACGCCATTGAGATCGGTTTTCATTTTCTTGCAGTCTGTCTGTGTAAGCATCCCGCAAGCGCTGTCACGCGTGGATGACGAAACGCATCAGATTCGTAGGCACTTAGGGCGCTATAAACCGACGCTATAAAGCATTTGTGCAAATTGCAACGTGGAGCTATATTCCCATTGTTGAGTTGTACGTCGTCGCTTGCGCCATTGGAAATCTTGCGAGCGCACATCAGGTGTGACTCGGGCAATGACTACGTTCCTATAGAACATGCATTGACGATGCCGTCTTTTTTAAAACGCAGAAATTCGTGTGTGGTGTATGTTGCACCGGCAGAGTAGATTCATCGTCGTCATAAAAGCTCGGCGTGTGATTGTGGCCGATGCCAGCTAAGGCTTTCATGATTTTTAGTGCAGCATCCAGCAATCCAACCAACCCCACACCTGTATGGTTCTAACAATGGGCTTGGTGGTGATACATGGTGAAACATGCAGTGCACCAAGGAGGACACGGACGAAAAAAGTGGGACAGGACAATTTAGGTGGTACTTAAAGAACCCCAGGTGGTCGAAGCTAACGGAGCCCTTCACTACGGCGCCCCTCATAATCATGTCGTGGTTTTGAGACGTTAAACCGCGACAATTACATTATTACTAATTCAGTAAAGGAAAGCAAAAGATGTCCGGCAAAGGGAAATTTGCCTGTTGAGAGAAATCGGAAAATTGTTCTTTGATGAATGAGCGTATATGTTTTTGCTCATTACTTTGGTGTATTTGTCTGCGTTGCAGCTATAACTATATCGCAGTAAATACGGCAGAGCTTATCGCCGCGCAACTTGCCGCTAGCTTCGTGCTAAGCGATGCGCATCGCTTTACAAGAGCCTTAAGCGATAGAGAAAATAGGGAGACCTAGTATTGAGGTAAAAGGGTGACTACTCGCTTAAAGACAAAGAACACCTTGCTTAAGATACAATGCACTCTCTTTGTTGCGCGAATGTGTTTCTGTCGCAAGAACTTTGGAAAGTTTCCCCGAGATAGAACATAAAGACATCGGCATTCTAAGCGTTTTGTTTGCGTAGTGGCTACGCATAGCATGGGCTGCGTCTACAAGCGAATTTCGAAACAGCCATTTCGAAGGTAGCGTTTCTCAATGTCGTTTCCCAACGGCATACATGCCCTCGTTCACTCGCGAGTTCCCATTGTTCCTTTCCAGCTCGCAGGGTTACCGGGAATTCACTGAGAGTATCTTGGAGCATCCACACGCACAATGCCACTCAACGGTAGTAGGGGGCGCTCCTTTCTTTGTCGGTGTGCGGTCTCCTTTGGTGTTTTTGCTGCTGCTGTGCAGGCCTGGCAATTTTTTTCTGCTGCTGTTGTTGTGTTCGCAGACTTCGTGCGATGTGGGGTGATTATAGGAGAGAGTACGGCGCTCGATAGCGCACTCGCACACAATGGCTCTCAAAGCGCATCGCGTGCAACATTCATGGGGTTTGTATATCGGCATTGTCGTAGCGTCTCTTCGACGCATATGGGGCTTAGAAGGATATGGCTACCCGTTCAATGTAACCCCTCTAGCTAAAAGAAAAGCAAGCTAACAAAAAGTTTAAAAGAACGAAATCAAGAGAAAAGACTTCGGGTGCCTGAAAAGTACTTCAGAAATTATGCTTTGACTTCGATATTCTTAATCTGAGACACGCTGCTCGTGAGTAAAATACGTTGTCGAATCGGATAGCAGAAAGACTGATAATAAGAAAATTATAAATAGGAAACAATTCTTTATCACATAATATTAAGGCGTGAAGACATCATTCTCCACTCTAGATATTGTTGCCGGGAAAGACTTAAATGCAATTGTATGTTTACAACTTCATACGTAAGTGCAAAACAGGAAAAGTGTGGCTGATAACCTACCATAACATAGTCGTTGCCTTCTTCGTAATGACCATCAAAGTGGCTGTGGCAGGGCTCTCAATATCGCAAGTGACCTCCCGCCACCAAAGTGCCTACCCAGTGCACTTTTTCCCAGTGCAAATCACATCTTCAAATGTAGCTTCAAATGAACAGCTTGCAAATATGCATCTTTCCATGTGTCTGCCTTAATATATAAAGTCAAGGCGTGCACGCAGCGATGTCCCTGACTTTGGGTCACCACCCGCCGCGGTGGTGGAGCTGCTCGGCCTCGGCGGCCGTATTAAACGCTAGAGGCCCGTGGGCATAGCTTTAGGAGACACCACGTGGTCGGAATTTGCGGAGCCCTGCACTACCGGGCTCTCTCTCATTCACATCTATCTATCTATCTATCTATCTATCTATCTATCTATCACTATCTATCTATCTATCTATCTATCTATCTATCTATCTATCTATCTATCTATCTATCTATCTATCTATCTATCTATCGATCATCTATCTATCTATCTATCTATCTATCTCTATCTATCTATCTATCTATCTATCTCTGACAAATGGTGCATATCAATGATTCGCCGGCACAAAGAAGCAAAAACGAAGACAAAACACAAACACGTATGAAAAGTCCGAACGAACTAACGGCATGACGTGCAGTTGACAGTGCTGTATGGACTGCTGTCTAGCGATGATAACTTGCGAGAAACGGCATATTTGCGAGCATTTCAGTGAAATTAATCAGTGTAATAGAAGACACGCATTAGAAGTAATATTAGAGCGACAGCGTTAAAGAGCTCGTTTCGCAGAATTCCGTTGTCGCTGTCGGCGTCGTGGGTATGATAAAAAAATGGTCATCTTTTCCGCGACCGAAAAATCGAGACAGATATAAATAAAGTAATAAATAACAATATTTGTTTCGAGTAAGAATCAAACCCAAGTTGTCTGCCTGGTACGCAGGTTTTTTACCACAGAGGCATGGCTACTGCTGGAAACTGCTTCGAAAAAAAAACACTATATGAATGTCATCTATGAAAAGAGTCTCCTTAACGC
>NC_051184.2:112056333-112109232 GCF_013339695.2 Rhipicephalus sanguineus
AATTTTTCAAACGGTTCATACGAGCTGAGAAAAACAATAATTTGTTAGCGGCGCGAAACCATGATGCGAGGAGGCGAGTTTCAAAACCTTGCCACTCGCCCGTGTAGCCTTAGGAAAGCCAAGTCCCTTCCTCTCCCTTTCACTTGACCACATACGCATGAACACGCCGTGCGCATGCATGGTCACGTGCGCATGACGTATCTGAGCCAGCCCGAGCACGCGAGCGGCGTTTCACGGCCGCTACCTTTTTTCATGTAGCGGCCGTGGGCGTTTTGTCGGCGTTCTCTGTGGTGTACTGCCTGTTTCTGCGGGACGGGCATGAAAGTTGAGACATCATGAGCCAGTGCCGCATTAACGTTTACTTGCACGCGGTAGAATAAATGAGCATCGTGAGTGCTCGAACGCGCGAGAACATTACCTTCGTTCCATGGCTGGCGTCTGCTCCAGCGCTAACAGCGGTGACGCGAACGCATGGGAAACGGAGTCCCATTAGCCCCGCATCTCGCTGCAATTCACTGAAAAAAAAATGAAAAAGACACAACATTCCCTTT
Organism: Rhipicephalus sanguineus; assembly: GCF_013339695.2. NCBI lineage: Eukaryota > Metazoa > Arthropoda > Arachnida > Ixodida > Ixodidae > Rhipicephalus > Rhipicephalus sanguineus. The sequence continues at coordinate 112,056,885 of NC_051184.2, forward strand.
GTGTGTCTCATTATTTCTTTTAAGTTTATTAATCTACTCAAGCAACAAATTACACAATCTACACATGTCGTGTCAAATAATTATCGCAGTGTCACGTGCTACTGTTGGTGACGTCAGAGCAAAGTCGTCTACGTAGAGGAGCGAGGTCACAGCACTACCATCTACGTAGGGCCATTTTCTCATGTACTCATTCTCTAAAGCGCGCGCCCGCGAGAGGAAGGGCAAGCAGCGTTCCGTTTGAAATTTGACCCATTTCCGCGGCGCGTAGCGTTGCAAATTTTGGCAGACGTGATCGTGAACGCCCAGTGCATGCATTGCGCTCGTTAGCTCAAAATTGTCAAACCTGGTAGGGGCCCTTTAAGTAAATGTTGTGGCAGAGAAATGCGCGTCCCCCTTCTCAGGTGACTGGGGGGGGGGGGGGGCGGCCGCCCCCTAAGCCTACCCCCCCGCGCACGTCTATGTGGAGCCATGTGCAAGCGAGCAGCTTTTCTGGTGGCAGTCCCAGCCTTTCGCAGCGCCTGCTCGTAACAGTTGAGGCTTTTAAATATGTTTCGCGTGTCCTAAGGAAGATAGCTTCGTTGTTGGTCATAGCGAGAATACTTTCGAATTAAACGCATAATGTGAGCAAAAGTTACCTACAAACCTGCGCCACAATACTGCTGAAATGGAAGACCAGCCTTCTACCACTTCTAATGAATCGGCTACATGGACAGTTCAGATTTTGTTTCGTCGGCTTACAGAAATAAATAGGACAGCTTACTGCTCTCCCAGGTTGAAACACTCTGATCTCTAAAGCGGCAACCCTTTAATAAAAAAGAAAATGTTTAATGGCAAAAGCTAATTAATCCAGCATGGGAAGACGGAGACCGTATGGAGCACATAGTTTTTAGATGCGAAGTATCTTAAGTCGAGCTCAATCCGACGGCGGTGGTGGTGGTGGTGTGTGGCGTGACCACCCTTCTGCGCATGCGCATACCCTCTCCACAACGCTCCTCTCCACTCACCCGCTCCCTCCCCTCTCCTTTCCTCCCTACTTTCCCTCTCCACTACCCTCCTCACACCTTTCCCTCCTTCCCATAACCCCATCTCCCCTCCGCCTTTCCACTCTTTCCTCTGAAACGCGGGCTAGACCATGCTGAAAATTCTCTCCTGCGCAACGCCGCGATGAGCTCGAGCGCATGCGCGTCCCCTCCCCTTCTCTCTCCTCTCCTACGCTGCCCCCTTCTCGCCCGCCTGTCGACCGCTTCCCCGCTCGCGCTGTGAGAATTAACGGCCAGGCTAGATGGAAGATACGGACGCGCGTAGCGTCCCTCTTCGCGTTCCACGACGCGAGGTCGGTAGCATGCCCAAACGAAACGCCAAGGAACGCGATCGTGCAAGTGCTCCGGCTTCGCATCGCTCATGGTCCCCTTTAGCGGGAGATGGTGTAATTTTTTTTAAATGAGACAACATAGCTTGGTAAATGATAATATTAGTACATTCCATTTTAACATCAAGCGCGCAACACAAGATAAGGACACACTTAGAACGGCGGGTGACAGCCCCTGTCGTCACTCGGCCCTTGCTTCTGTTGTGCATTTCAATGCCGAAACCGCACTAAATTGTTTTAGTATTTGTCTCTACTTAACGACGGTTTTCTGTGGCAGCGCAGCCTACGCACATACTATTACACTACGCTGCTGCATGTACATCTCGGAAGTTGACCTTTGTTTATTAGGAAGCAGAGCATGGGAACGAGTATGGGAGCGGGCCATGAACCTTTACTAGCTCATTGTTGGTTTATTGGGAAGAAAAAGTAGCTGCATGCTCCTCCAAACAATCAATTAAATGCAGGAACGCATGCCCGTGCATCTTGTTGAAAAGAACACACGTCTCGTCGTTCTGGCCACGCCGTGTGCTTCTTTTGTTGTTAAAGCATCAACGTTGTCATAGCCACCGCGGCTAGCGTAGACGTGCCGCTGAGGTTGCAAGACAGATGTGCCGGTCCACGAAACGCTGGTTTCTACGAGACCACCAAAATACCGTAAGTTGCGAGTGGTGTTTCTCCGTGTGTCTGCGTGAGGCGTGTGATGAATTTTTTTATGTTTCGTACAGATTCTTTGTTATGGAGTGTGTACGTATTCGTTTACTTATTCATGCTAGTTGTTTCTATCATGGCCGTAGCGGGGCCGTAAACTCTAGCGGTGTTTGACGTAACTTCCCTTCCTCCGCCGCCAGGTGCGAGTGCGGCTCCGCCGAAGATGCCATTAGACAAAGCAAGAGTGGCTAAACTAGCTCCGCTGGTCTTTGCCGTTTTGCAATACACACGCACGCTTCATTTTTTTGTCTTTTGTTTTTTCAGCTAGCTTGCCCGACCAAACGTGGAAGGAGGCCACCGGGCGCTAGTCGCCTCCCTCAGGATTAATAAAAAGTTTGATCAAACAACCAAACCCCACCTGCCATTTCTGTAGCTAAGCTACCCGAGTCAGGAACAGGCGCTTGACTCGGACGCAAGCGTACAGGATTTTGTTTGTGGTAGCCACGGCCTTGTAGCGGCCGTCACAGTAATAATCGAGTTTTTATAGGGCTTTCCAATTCTTATGCAAGATAGCCTCTTGAAGTCCACAGAATTTTTAGTTTAAGCGCATATCTTAGAAAAAGAAACATGCGCAAGAGTCGGTGTTAAAACGGACCATTATTGTGTAGGTCCTATTTATTCGGCTCCATTGGCACGTGGTTGGCTGCCATTATGGCAAGAGATGACCGAGAAAAGCTCACCAGTCCCCCATAGTAGAGTTCGCAGTACTGTAAGTCGTCACCTACGCAATAAAACAAAAACAAACAAGACAGCGGGTAATGACCAGGGCACTATCTAATTTCCTTCGTAAGCAAAACGGCTCACAGCTCTCACATAAAGCAGCAGAACGTGCTTGGCGCCCACAGAGGAAGCTAAGGTATCAGTCCGCACTTCGCCACCATGAAACGCAGCTTAGGGGGTCTATCTGCTTTCTCTGCAGTTTACATACTTCCAGCTAACGCTATCATTTCCTCCTCTCACTCCCCCCTTCAGTCAAACTCTTTCTCCGCGGTCGATCACGTGTGCTCTTCCAAAGATGCTCCTCTCTTCCTCCTGGTAACGTGATCGTGGGTACAACGCATTCATGCGCTTCCCATAAATTCATGTTGTGCAAGCGTGTGTGCGTAGCCCAGTGGTTATGACATTGTCTCCGTGGTCACGCGACCTGTTTTAGCGAACTAGGCTGGCACAGAATTCGAAAAGACCGCTTCCTTATAAGAACAGAGTTCTTGTTCACTGCAGATGTGCAGCGTGCTTCCCTACCTTGGAAATCGGAACTTGAGTAGCGCCCTCCTGACCGCCTGCAGCCAAGTTTACTGCTGCCCGTTGACGCCATCGCGTTCCCTGCAGACAAACTGTGAGAGTCTCGTGAAAGTTATTTGGTCTACGACAGACGAGGAAAGCCAATCGCGACCATGAATGTAAGAAAATTAGGAAATATCTTTTTGCGCTGACGTATGTTTTCCAGTTGAGCAATTACCGCTGGCCATCATTTACTTTTAGAGATTAAACAAAAACGCTGGCTTGAATAAACTACTTTCTACGTACTATTGCAATACAGAATATGCCACGCCCACTTCTGTCTTGTTTTGATGTATTCGGGTTTGACCGGCAGGGACGGTTATCAACGCTCGACGCTGTCCGCGAAGTAGTGTTCTAGAAGCGTCGCGATTGTAGTAGATCGGTTTGTTAAGATTGCGCGCCGCACGCGAATGTTCCAGCTTTGTCTAGAGATAACGCCGCCACCAGCGATATTGCTGGAAAGTTCGATAGCGCCTGTATAAAAGCCGACGCGCTTGATCGCTTGTCAGTTGATCGACGGACGACGCCCTGTTCGCCGCTATCATTGTACAGCGTGTATTGCTGTAGTTCTAGTTCTCCATTTTCCCGGCCACAAGTTCGGCCAAATAAACAGTTTCATTCTGCAAACGCCGACTGCTGTCTTCGTCGACGTCACGACCACGTGACATCTGGTGGAGGTGCTGCTTCATGATCCGGACGCCCACCGCGGAGCGCTGACCCAAGCCCAAGCCGCGAAGAAGACGACTCTAAGGACAACCCGGATCCTCGAACCAGCCGCCGGCAGAAGGACTGCAACCAGAGTACGGGCTCCTTCCCGAAAACGCCAGGCAGCCGAAGATCGTCACATCGACCGCCGAGACGATGACTGACGCAGTGCCCCCTACGGCGATCGTGATGCAGCCACCCAGGGAGCCGCCGACGTTCCGTGGTTCGCCATGTGAAGACCCCGAGACTTGCTCGAGACCTTCGAAAAGGGTCTCAACATTTAATAACTGGAACTGCGAGGACAAGCCTGCGCCACGTATACTTCTACCTAGAAGACGCCGCGAGGACGTGGTTCGAGAACCGAGAATCCGCCCCTACAAACATGGGTATCTCTTTCGGACGACGTTCCCTAAGCACGTTCACGAGCGTGGTCCGCAAGGGACGGGCCGCGGCTATGCTGGAGACCCGTGTGCAGATTGCCCAACGAAAATATTACCATCTACACGGAGAGATGAATCGCCTGTTTCGACACGCCGACCCAAGTATGCCCGAAGAGAAGAAGTGAGGTTCCTCATGCGGGGTGTCAAAACAGGAACTCTTCGCTGGATTGATAAGGAACCCGCCGAGACGGTCGCTGAATTCGCATCGGAGGCTTCCACGATCGAGAAAACGCTTGAGATGCGAAACGCGGCAATACAACCGCAGCTTCCGGCTACAAGCTACGGCCGACGTTCAAGCCCTAGGACCCGCCGACCTGCGTGGAACGATTCGAGCAATCGTGGCAAGAGGAGTTGCGAAAAATTCTACCTCCGTCGCAACCTCAAGTAGAGTCCATCGCCGACGTCGTGCGCCAGGAGATCCAGCATTCACTCGGCGCGCCTCAGCTAGCAGAAGCCGCAGCCGCAAGCTATTAGCTATGCTGCTGCAGCCCGCCGTCATGCGCCTCCTCCACGCCCCCGCCAAGACGCCACACCGCCGCAGTACCGTCGCCAGACGCCGCCACCGACGCCCTACCGACCACCTGTCGGCCAGCGCAGCACCCCGAGGAAGACCGATGTCTGGCGTGCCCCCGACAACCGCCCGCTCTGCTACCACTTCGGAGAGGCCGGCCACACGTACCGCCGCTGCCAGTACCGACAGATGGGACTACGGGGATTCGCTATCAACGCGCCGCGCCCGCAGCCAGGCGAACGGCCGCGCGACATCGACGACTACCTCACCGGAACACAGTGGCAAGAACGACGACCTTCCCGCTCGCCGTCACCCCGGCCGCTACATGTCACCGCACCGCCGGCCGTACACTGGCCCAAACCGGGGCCGGTCGCCTAGCCCGTATCCGGAAAACTAAGGGCAGCAACCGATGGAGGTGCGGTTGCTGTACGACGAACTACCGAAGACCCTCCGCCGCCGACGCCGCCGCCACGACGAAGGCTTCAGGACACGACGCGAACCCTGACGACGAAACCTCGCGGACCGAAATAGACCTGACGACGCAACGTGGAAGCAGCGGAACAAACCGACGTAGCCGTGACCCGACGCCACGACCTAACTGCAACGCGAGACGACGAACTAGCGACCTCGACGTTCTTATCGACGGCCACAGCGTCACAGCCCTCGTCGACACCGGAGCCGACTATTCTGTCTTTAGTTGGACCGTTCGCCACCAAGCTGAAGAAAGTAAGACCGCTTGGAGTGGACCCGAAATCCGGACAGCTGGAGGCCACCTGATAACGCCGATTGGTGTCTGCACGGCGAGAGTCACCATCAATAACCGGACTTATCCTGCGAGCTTTGTAATCCTACAAAACTGCTCCAGGGATGTGATACTTGGAATGGACTTCCTAAGTGAGCCACGGCGCCGTCATCGACCTGAGGTCTGAGTCGATAACACTGAACTCGGACAAAGCGCTCCCGCCCACGCGATGCCAGGCAACCATGCATTGAATGTGATAGAAGAGCAGGTGACCATTCCGCCGCGCTCCAGCGTCATTATTTCCGTCGGCACCGAAAAACCTGCGAACCTTGAAGGGCGTCATCGAGGGTGATCAGCACCTACTCCTGAACCGTCAAATATGCGTCGCACGAGGTATAGCCGAGCTGCGTGACGGTAAAGCAAAAGTAGTGCTGACAAACTTCAGCCACGAATATAGGCACCTCAACTTTGGTACGACGGTTGCCTACATCGACGAATGTGTAGCCGCCAGCGATGCTTTCGCCCTCTTCGATGCTGCCGACCTGCTTCGACGAATAGAGGTCCCGAACCGGATTTTGACGTCAACCCGAGCCTTTCGAAGGCCAAGCAAGACCAGCTCAAAACCCTGCTCTTGCAATACAAGGAGTGTTTCTCGTCGTCATCGCGGGTCCGACAAACGACCCTCGCGAAGCACCGCATTATAACAGAAGAAAATTCTCGACCAACTCCGTCAGAGCCCCTACAGAGTTTCTACTCGAGAGCGCGACGCGATAAAGAAACAAGTCGACGAGATGCTACGCGACAACATCATCCAACCGTCCAAGAGTCCGTGGGCGTCACCCGTGGTGTTAGTGAAGAAGAAGGACGGGACACTGCGCTTCTGCGTTGATTATCGGCGCCTGAACAAAATCACGAAGAAGGACGTGTACCCCCTCCCACGAATAGACGACACCCTGGATCGACTTCACAACGCGACGTACTTTTCGTCGATGGACCTCAAGACCGGCTACTGGGCAAATCGAAGTCGACGAGAGAGACCGAGAAAAGACTGCCTTTATAAACACCCGACGGCCTCTTTGAGTTCAAGGTCATGCCTTTCGGTCTTTGCTCGGCACCTGCCACGTTCCAGCGTGTCATGGACACCGTACTGGCCGGATTAAAGTGGCAGACGTGCCGTTGTGTATTTGGACGACGTCGTCGTGTTTTCCTCACCTTCGACGAGCATCTCCGGCGGCTTGAGGCAGTACTTCAAGCAATCAAGGGCCTCTGGACTGACCCTGAAGCCAGAAAAGTGCAGATTCGCGTATGACGAGCTCTTGTTTCTGGGTCATGTGATCAGCAAGTCTGGAGTGCGCCCAGACCCGCGGAAAAACAGCTGCCATCACCGAATTTGCGCCACCCACTAACAAGAAGGCCGTGCGCCGATTTCTCGGCTTATGTGCCTATTACCGACGCTTCGTCAAAAACTTTTCACGGATCGCCGAACCACTGACGCTTCTCACGAAGAATAACGTGGAATTCAGGTGGGAAACGGCGCAAGTGCAAGCCTTTCAAGAACTTAAACGACGCCTGCAGACGCCACCCATACTTGCGCATTTCGACGATCTGCGCCGATACAGAAATACACACCGACGCAAGCAGCGTAGGACTCGGTGCCGTCCTTGTGCAAAAGACTAACGGGCTTGAAAGGGTTATCAGTTATGCTAGCCGGTCACTATCCAAGGCAGAAGCAAACTATTCCACAACAGAAAAGGAATGCCTTGCCATTCTCTGGGCTACCTCAAAGTTTCGCCCCTACCTCTATGGCAGGTCCTTCAAAGTTGTCAGTGACCATCACGCCTTATGTTGGCTAGCTAACTTGAAGGACCCTTCAGGTCGTCTCGCACGATGGAGTCTCAGGCTTCAAGAATTCGATATTACCGTCGTGTACAAGTCCGGACGAAAACACTCTGACGCCGACTGCCTGTCTCGTGCCCCCGTCGACGCGCCGCCGCAAGACGACGACGACGACTGCTTCCTCGGAACTATAAGTGCCGACGACTTCGCCGAAAGGCAACGGGCCGATGCGGAACTGGGGGGCCTTATTGAGCACCTCGAGTGCAAGACCGCCGTTGTCCCGAAGGTATTCAAGCGAGGACTGCCGTCGTTTTTCTTACGGAACGGCGTTCTCCTGAAGAAGAACTTCTCGCCACTTCGAAACCGACTACCTTCTCGTCGTGCCCTCATCATTGCGACCAGAAGTCCTCCAGGCCCTACACGACGACCCGACGGCTGACACCTCGGTGTTTCCCCACGCTCGCCAGAATACAGGAAAATACTACTGGCCACGCCTTGCTGCCGACGTCGCCCACTACGTCAAGACTTGCCGAGATTGCCAGCGACGGAAGACACTGCCGACTAGGCCAGCGGGACTTCTACAGCCAATCGAACCACCTCACCGGCCGTTCCAGCAAATCGGGATGGACCTACTGGGGCCGTTCCCGACGTCGACTTCTGGCAACAAGTGGATCGTCGTAGCGACTGACTACCTCACCCGCTACGCCGAGACAAAGGCCTTGCCCAAAGGCAGCGCCGCCGAGGTAGCCAAGTTCTTCGTGGAGAACATCGTCTTGCGACACGGCGCCCCAGAGGTTCTCATCACCGACAGAGGTACGGCGTCACGGCTGACCTAACTCAGGCGATCTTGGAATACAGCCACACAAGCCACCGCCGCACCACCGCGTACCACCCACAGACAAACGGCCTCACCGAGCGTCTAAACAAGACTATCGCCGACATGCTGGCCATGTACGTCGACGTCGAACACAAGAGGTGGGACGCCATCCTTCCATACGTGACCTTCGCGTACAACACGGCCGTACAGGAAACGACGCAGATGACGCCATACAAGTTGGTCTACGGACGGAGCCCGGCAACGACGCTCGACGCCATGCTACCAAACGTGACCGACGAGGAAATCATCGACGTGACACCTACCTACAGCGCGCCGAAGAAGCACGACAGCTCGCCCGCCTACGGATCAAGAACCAGCAGACGACTGACAGTCGCCGCTACAACCTTCGACGACGCCACATGGAATACCAGCCTGGTGACCGTGTATGGGTATGGACGCCAATACGCCGACGAGGACTTAGTGAGAAGCTTCTTCGACGATACTTCGGACCGTACAGGGTACTTCAACGCCTCGGCGCACTCGACTATGAGGTTGTCCCTGACGGCATTACGAACTCTCAGCAGGCGCCGTGCGCGAACCTGAAATCGTCCATGTCGTGCGCCTTAAGCCGTTTTTTTTGCGCGTTAGCGAGCCTGGGGACTCTATTTTTTCCTTTGTTATTGTAATTTAGTTGTGTATGCACTTGTTTTTTCCTCTTCTAGTTCTTTCACAAGCATCGGGACGATGCTTTTTCAGAGGGGGGCAATGCCACGCCCACTTCTTGTCTTGTTTTGATGTATTCGGGTTTGACCGGCAGGGACGGTTATCAACGCTCGACGCTGTCCGCGAAGTAGTGTTCTAGAAGCGTCGCGATTGTAGTAGATCGGTTTGTTAAGATTGCGCGCCGCACGCGAATGTTCCAGCTTTGTCTAGAGATAACGCCGCCACCAGCGATATTGCTGGAAAGTTCGATAGCGCCTGTATAAAAGCCGACGCGCTTGATCGCTTGTCAGTTGATCGACGGACGACGCCCTGTTCGCCGCTATCATTGTATAGCGTGTATTGCTGTAGTTCTAGTTCTCATTTTCCCGGCCACAAGTTCGGCCAAATAAACAGTTTCCATTCCTGCAAACGCCGACCTGCTGTCTTCGTCGACGTCACGACCACGTGACAATATTATGTCGCTCTCAAAATGTGAAAGCGTAACTTTAAAGTGCACGTTTGCACGCTGACTTGAACTGCTGGTAGGCTAGGCTTATATTAAGAAATGAAGCAATTTGCTCTGCAGGAGAACTGAGCAATGATTCGAGGTATTTTTTCCGGCAGTACTTCCTCCATTAAATATGGAGACTTTTGTTAATATAGATGGGAAATTTCTGATAACGTTATTTCACAAATATTGGTGTTAGGCGAGGGCGTTACCAGGGAAAGGTACATTGGAAAAACGCGTGTTGAATGCGCTTGCAAGACTAAACGCGAAGTAGCCTGCAAACTGACTACTTGTCGTAGAAACATATGTGCAGAAGCTCTGCCCCTGTAACTTTGGTGTTGCTGCCACAGAGACTTGTCGCAGGTGTAGGCACATTATTACAGCCGAATCTGCAGCGTACTAGTGGACGGCACGTTGCGCCAGTCGCTGTACCCACAAGAAGGGACGCGCGGAAAGCAAGCCATGGCAAGCGCTGTCCCCATGCATGCAGTAAAGACAATGCAACTTGGGAAGGCTATACAATGGCACAACGAAAAGATCAGTTTGCCTTCGATTAGTTGCGATCGATGACCTTACAAGGAAATTTAAACTCGTACAAATGAATTTCCTAAAGATCGCTAATTTCTTGAAGGTTAACGCCGTTACCTGAACAAAATGTAACCTGCTCCAATTTTTTTTATCCGAGAGGCTGCCTTGAGGCATAACAGATTTACATGATATAACAATAGACACCTTCACACGTAAATAAAATCATGACTTCATGCCATAACGTCTAAAAGGGTCGATCAAGTGGTCCTTCTATCCATCCACGTAAGCCCTGAGGGTGACCGGTAGGTATTCGCTTCTCACTTTAGTGATGCTTCAATGACTCATGTAAGCCTTCTAAATGCACCCCTCACTAATATATCAGCCGCACGTTTTAATATTTGTGATTTTTCCGTAGAATGGAAATTTGCCAGTACAAGTTCTCCAGTGGCTAGGGTGCGAAAACGATCTGAGAGGGATGCTGTTGCAAAGTCTAAATCTCCCACCGTGCACAAGTGCTAGCATCTCGCGGAGATACGAGTCACGCACTAAAAGACCTGTCTGTTACCGCAGTGTCACTTGAAGGGCACTTGGGAAAAAAAAATATGAGGAACCATTCTACTCCGTCAAGGTAAATTACAAGCAGAGCTGTTTCGCATACGGCACACAGGTCAAACAGCGGCGGCGAGTTTGGTAGCAAAGGTTATTTTGTGAACGTGCACATCGACATTGAAATCCTTGTGCAGAGAGTAAAGCCACACATCGACGATGACACCGCCATAGAGGATATAATTAGACTTCACGGTAACAAAAAATGCAGGAAAGCCAAGTTTCAAGGACCAGGCTTACGGTAATTACAACTGAGCTTACGCACAGGGATATCGACTCAAATATCTTGAAACCAGAGACGACTATCAGTAAGTTTGTATCTCAGAAAATGCCGTTAAAATATTTGTTTGGACATTAACAACCCTCTTCGCATGGAGCACCTGCTGACATCGAAACTAGTGTGGCGCAGGCTACAGTATCAATTGCGGTGACTTCGACCACCAGTAGGGCTAATTGTCATGGCGTCATGTACCAAAACACTCAGAATGGCTGCATCCGCTTTAACACCGCAGCCACGGTGCAGAGCGGCCGTACAAAGACAACGACACCTTGTGCGAGCATGTGACCAGAAGCTCATACCGTGCCGTAACGTCAAGGTAGAGTTGGAACCGAAAGTAGGTTTGAAAAAGATGTAGCTTATTTTTACGGCATACTCACGCTCACCTGTACATTTTATAGGCTCTTGACGCCAATCAACCTTTCTTTTGACGCAGAAAAAATGTCGCTAACCCTATAATGTCGGCTTTGGCTCTTAACACAAATAGATGGATGGTACTAATTTTTTCCACAAAACAACAAGTAGTCTTAAATCAAAACAGGAAGACACCAGAACGTTGTTTGTTATTTTATTAATGTTAGCTATTGTGCCTAGGCGTCCTCTCGCGCTGTTGACATTCCCCTTGCCGTTCACTTTGTCTTGTCTCGTAGGCACGTTGCTCTTCAAGAATCCTAACCACGGTGGTAGAAAATACAAGGTGTTCATATGGCTCAGATATATATTCACATTTTACAAGCGAACGAAAGTTTTTTTCGTTGGGCAGCCATGTTGTGCGGAAGATCAAATAATCAGAGGTATTGATAGGTGTACATTAACAGTTAGATGAGTCGAACAATTGTTAGCTAGTGAAGTGAAACAGGGGGCAACATTCGCACATTCAAGACGATGAAAAATTAAAGGTTGACTCACGTGATCAACGGCATTTGCGAGGCGGACCTGTGACAGGGAAAACTGTTTATTACAACCGTAGCAGTAGTGGAGAACTGTAGGAGATTATACCGCCACGAGTGTAAGATTAGCTGGTGTCGTTGCTGGCAAGCTTATATGTGCCGCTGTGAGAAAGAAGATACGACAAGCTGGCGACGATGATGAGGTCGTATTGCCAGTGATTGGACCAACCTGACGTTCTACTTTAACCGCCAGTTGTAGGTTCTGTTACGATATTGCGTGCAATTACTGGTGGAGCTGCCAGGTAGCATTCCATGCACGGCGGCCAACAGGAAGATCCCGACATCAACAGTGACGCCTTCGAAGAACAAGCTTACCTTCGCCGCCGTCGGCGGCAATTGTGCTACCACCTCGATTCGGCTCTGCTCCTGAACGCTCCAGAAGCATGTACAGAGCGACATGGCAACACAGGCTCAACAGCCCACGACCCCGCTGCTTGATGGCTTTTCAACGCCCTCAGAAACCCAAAGCTGTTCCATGTGGACGCTTTCGAGGACGTTGTAAGACTGGCTAGACTATATAACCGAGTTCCCGTTGCCAACGATGGGGCGTATCATCAGAGGCTCCGGCACATCGACTTCTACTTCGAGGATTCGGCGCGCGTATGGTTTGAAAACCATGAAGCTGCTTGAAAACCTGGCCGGAGATTTGTACGTAGCTGTGGTATACTTATCGAAGTCCCGACCGAAAGGAACAAGCAGACCGTCTCCTCGATTGCAAAAATCAAAGACAAAACGAATGCGTTGACATGTTCGTTGAGGCGTCTCGGCTATTCCGGTGAGCTTACCCCACAATGGTAAAAGACAAGAAGGTTCGCTTCCTCACGGGGGCCTTAAAGAGCACCTGCTTCCAGGACTCGTTCGCAACCCACCAGGTACCGTAGCGGAATTCCCTTACGAAGCCACAGCGATGGAGCCCATGCAAAGGGAGCGATCTTCGCAGTATAAGCAGGTGAACAGCCTTGCATGTTTCTCGTGGCCCTGACAAAACCCCGAAGCCACAACCGTCAGGAAGCTCGCGGAACTCATGCATAGCATTGAACGGGAGGAGCTCCAGTAATATCACGCAGTGTGTCCCCAGGCCCAAGTGGCTGTTCCAAAGCATGTCGTCCGCGAAAGAGGAAGAGCAGCTGGTGCAACCGTTGGTGGCGCCTCCAGCCGAACACCCTGTTCTAACCTATGCGGAAGTTTTACGCACTTCTGCGGCGGCAGTTAGCTATTCCCCCCGACCGTCCACTCCGCAGGCGATGCAGTACTTCTCGGGCCAGTCGCATTACTAGTACCCATGACTTAATGTGCAGGAATTTAGTGTGTAGCGCGTTCTCGACAACCAGCCAATTTGCTACCACTGTCGTGAGCCTGGTCACCTGTACCGCTAGTGTTCCTACGGACACAAGTGTATCCCTGGCTTTCGGCCAGATGCTCGTCGACGTACTGATGGGGAACGGCCCAGCACAATCAGAGTTCTTGGCGAGCCATCAGTCCTCGAACCTTGAGCGACGCCAATACTGCTCTTCACGCCCTTGACGTTCTACATGAACGGGTAAACACTGGACCTTCGCTGAAGTCTTTGAGGCACACTCGCCTACGTCCGCAAGCCCACGCCAGCGAATCTAAGAACAGCCACATCGGAGGTGGGGCCGCTGATCAGCGATTATTGAAACATTCTCCTGAAACAAACAAACAAAAAAAAACACATTCTCTTGAAACAAACGCGTTTCTGCTGACATTTCTGTTCTTGTCGACAACCATCCGGTAATTGCTCTGGTTGACAATGACGGCGATTACACCGCTATAAGCGCTGAACGCGTCGCTGATCCGACGAAGGTTACAACTCCTTATGGGCACACGCACCCTCCGGACAGGAGAGGAAACCGCCTGACACCGGTCCGGAGATGCACTGCCAGGCTGCAAATGCGTGAGTCAACTTTCATCGTTTCTTTCATCATGTTGCGCGAATGTTCTCGGAAAGTTATCTTTGGCATGGATGAATTTCTTCCGCGAGCACGGAGCCGTTATTCATCCTCGAGTATTGCTCATAACGTTTGCTGACAACAATGCCACGAAACCAAGAGATACCAATATAGTGTACTAGAATATTCTCCTAGTGGCGCGTCCTCGAGGGAGGGACAATAGGCCGGTTGAAGCAAACGCCAGTAGACGCCACGGGTGGCGTTGCTGCGAAGTATCTGCGAAGTATCTGCGAAGATGCGAAGTATCTTAAGGTCGAGCTCAATCCGGCGGTGGTGGTGGTGGTGGTGTGCGGCGTGACCACCCTCACTGCGCATGCGCATACCCTCTCCACATACCTCCTGTCCACTTCCCCTCACTATTTCCCTTCCCCTCTACCCCTCTCCCACTTCCTCTCTCCACTCACCCTCTCCCTTACCCCTCTCCACTTTCCCTCTCCACTTTCCCTGTCCAATTTCTCTCTTCACTTTCCCTCTCCCATCCCCCTTTCCACTCTTCCTCTGAAACGCGGGCTAGACATGCCGAAATTCTCTCCTGCACAACGCCGCGATGAGCTCGACCGCATGCGCGTCCCCTCCCCTTCTCTCTCCTCTCCTACGCTGCCCGCCCCTCTCGCCCGCCTGTCGACCGCGTTCCCCGCTTGCCCTGTGAGAATTAACGGCCAGGCTAGATGGAAGACACGACGCGCGTAGCGTCCCTCTTCGCGTTCCACGACACGAGGTCGGTAGCATGCCCAACGAACGCCAACGGAACGCGATCGTGCAAGTGCTCCGGCTTCGCATCCCCTCATGATCCCCTTTAGCGGGAGATGGCGTAATTTTAGGGGCGAAGCTCCTTAAGGCGGCACCCGTTCGTCCCTCGTCGTGGTCGTAGTAGTGAGTAACAAGTCTTACGCTTTGACCTCCAAGGTGGTGCCGGTGGGAGATTTCTCCTGTGCGTTGTTGAACAATAAAAAATTGGCAGCGTGCGCGTTAACTAAAAGCCGAATTCTTCTGTCTCTCATTCCCCATTAGCAGCCATTGGCATGTTCCAGTAGGAAACGTTAGTAGAAGTAGAAGTGTAAGTGTTAGCTAAAAGCCGACTTCTTCTGTCTCTCATTGCCATTAGCAGCCATTGTTTACCTCCAAGGTAGTGCCTGGTGAGATTTCTCCTGTGCGTGATTAAACAATAAAAATTTTGTTCAAAACGCCGTTGATTGATGAAATAAACCAACGAAAGACGCCAGATGTTTGTAAAAGCAGAACGAAAGAACGCCAGATGTTTTTCTTAAAGTGTAGTAGTTCTATGTAGCCACCTCGCCCGATCGTCAACGGGCGAGGTGGACCGGCAACGGCGCGAGGACCCTGCCGTACGAGAGTTAAATCACACTAAAGACATACTTTGCGGGCGATACACTCTAGTGAGCTTTCAACTTGTCGTCTTAGTGTACATGATAAAGAAATTATTTCTACGAAAAACGCAAGGCACACCTTGAGCAATATGTTTGGTTTTGGGACGCCAAATGGAACCATGAGGCGATGCGAAGCCGGAGCACTTGCACGATCGCGTTCCGTTGGCTTTCGTTGGGCATGCTACCGACCTCGCGTCGTGGAACGCGCGTCCTGTCTTCCCTCTAGCCTTGCCTTTAATTCGCACAGGGCGAGCGGGGAATGCGGTCGCTCTTTCGCTCGGGAGCGGACTTCTTTCTTGCATTTCACCGATCACAAGTGATAATGAAGGGACCACGTAAACCAACAGTACAATAAAAGTTTGATGTTTAATATATACACGATGTTTCACACTCTTTATATTATGTACTGGGCGCATTTCACGGAAGAGTTTCACGGTTTACAGATGATTACCTCCGTAGCTTCGCCCCACTCATCATCATTCACCCCGTGGATATGCTGTGATTTTTTTTCTAGTCGCCGAGCCGGTTCGGGCTGGTTTGGGCCGGTTCGGACGCGCTTTGCGACTGCTTACTTCGTTCGTCTGTGGTGCGACGCTATACTTTCAACGTGGTAGCACTTGTGAAAAAAACTGTGGAGGACTTGTTTTTGTTTTCTTTGTCTCTCAGGCGCTTCTATGTACGATGCTAAAAAGAAAAAGAGAGTCTCGTTGTACGCCGTGAAATGGTGTAAGGGAATGCCGGAATAATTTTGTTTAGATGCGGTTCTGTAACCGATAACAAAGTACAAAAATTTTATCACAATCAATGTGTGTCTGTCGAGGTCTTTATTTATTTTTACGCCTTCTGGCATAGGAACGCAGCGCAGACGTTGCTGTGCACTTTTATGTAGCTTGTGACCAGCACGCGATTTAAATGTGATAGATATTGCGCCATAGAAGAAAAACAGGTCCGTACATGCTGGGTTTGTGCAATGTATGATAAAAGTTGCGAATACATACTGCTGAGGCGATGTCCCAAACTGCAATGAATCCGCCGGTCTGCAGCCTTTACGCAAGCAGACGACGTTGTCGATACTAGTCTGTTGACGTGGTTTTCAGAAACTTTCTTTACACTATACTACAGTAAATACAGTCTTTTTGTGCTGTAATAAAAGAATCCGTTGCATAAGGAACGCCTACAAACTCGGACAACGTCAAACGCACCGGGAGACAGCGGCCGGTCTACTAGAAAAAGGCGCAGCGGCGGCACCTGGTGGCGTCTACACAACGGGCACGCGCGCTCCTTCCCGGACGCGTCACTAGGAAATTGTTCTAGTACACTATAGATACCAATACGAAGTGAGGAGCACTTCGTATCGTCGACGATGCCATCACACTTCCGGCGCGAATAAGTATGATCGTTACTGCACGGAGCGACATAGATCGCAGCAGTAGCGGTATATCCGAAGCAAACCTGTCGGTGCTCCTGGCTCAGGAAATCTTCCTCGCAAGCGGCATAATCGAAATGGGACATAGGATGACTGAGCTCTTGGTTACGAGTTTCAGTGGCGTGTACCAACATTTGTTAAAGCGAATGGTGATTTCTCATTACAAAGCCATTGGCGATGAAGCAAGATCAATGATTTTTCCAATTTTGGCAGCCGTAGAAGGTGACACCGCGACGGCCAGTACAGTCGATGCGAATCCGAAGCTCTGACGTGCGCAGAAGGGGCAAACACAATGAGCCTTCGCCCAGCTACTTCGAATTCACGCGCACCTTGGCCCGGATTCGCCAATACTACTACTGGCATCATTGCCACAGGATGTAAACCATTAGGGGGAAAACTCTAAGTCCAGCGTTGATTGTAGCGCTAATGCTGCTTTATGAAGCGCTAATGGAGTTCTTGTGAAGGTCCTGGTGTAGTTGTAAGTGCCGTGATAAATCCAGCGGTATTTTCGATATTCTGTAGGCGCTGGTTTAGTTCTAAATCCCACGATAAATCCTGCGCTAATGTTTGTTCTTGGGTAGGTCTTTTTGTGTAGTTCTCGACGGTGCGCTTAACACAGCTCCACTACCGTGATTCTCGAGGAAGTGCGTGGGACGGGAAACCCAGCGTTCCGGCTGGCAATCGCGCGCTTGCCGATGCGTTGGCGCCATCTCTTGCGTGGCGCGAGTTTCAGCTGGATGTTTCAGAAAAGATTTCGTGACCGTAGGTGCATTATTGCAATTTATTCTGCTTTATTCTGTAGTTTATGATATTTTAGACCTTGTTACTTTATTTTGCACTGGTTTTCAGTATTGATAGCCTTGTTTTAGGTCTGCGTGATTATGCGACATGATGCAGTGGATGGATGACATGTCGGGCTCTTAAAGTGCTGCTCACCTAAAACGTTCTTTCAATGCCAGCGTCATCTAGCAACACCTGTGCGACCAGACGGTTTTTTTGAGGCATGTTCCTTCTCGAGCACAACCGTTCCAAACACTTGGCATGGGCCTACTCGAACCTTTCCCCAAGTCTCACGATCGCAACTACTGGCACGTAGTCGCCACTGAATACGTGGATAGATAAGGGGAAACGAAAGCTTTACAACGACGCACCGCCAGTGAGATTGCACACGTTTTCATGAAGAACATCTTTCTCCTCCATGGGGCGCCATCAAGTGTAATAACTTATCGTGGAACACCTTTATCGCCCAGATGATGCAACACGTCATGCATCTTACTGGAACCGCTCAACGGAAAACTACTGCATACTATCGTCAAAGCAGCGACCTGAGAGAGAGACTAAAAAACAATCGCCGACATGCTGTTCATTTACGTAGACCGAGACCACAAAAATGGGATTACGTTCGGTCATATGTTACTGTCGCTTACAACACTGATGTTGAAGAAACTACTGGGTTCATATCTTTCCGTTTCCTTCACGGCAGGGAGGACTAGAATGCTGGATGCCATATTCCTACAAGACAGGCTCCTCATTAGTGACAATACGAACTAATTCTTCCGACAAACGGACACAGGTCGCAAACTTGCACTGCAGAGAATGAATAAACAGCAATGTATCGAATCTCACAGGTACATTGCGAGGTTGTTTACCAACTAGGTGATCAAAGACATCGTATTTTAGGCAAATGCCTATTTTGTTCCTTTCGCTCCTATCGCACCACTTTGATAAATGAGAATGAATTAGAGGCTAATAAGGGCGTTTATAGTGTTCTTATAGTGCCTATGAACGCACAATTTGTCGTTTGTGCCTTTTTTTTATTGACATGATGTAAGGAGATGTTGGCGCACAAATAAGGCGCCGGCTACTCCTTAGCTCTTGGAGTACATAGGGTCCATAAACATAAAGTACATAGTGTCCAAATTTCTAATCACAATTTACCCGTAGTACATACAATATACAACTTAGCGTAACAGTCAAGACGTAACAGTCAAAACAACATATTCAACAATCACATACATGTGTACACACTGTGATGTTAAAAAAAAAAGAAACAGCAACTCTTGCATAACACATCCAAGACAAAAATAGTCAACACACATAAGTATACACTCTGTCAGTAACACAAAACAAAGCTTAAATGCGCTAGTAATGGCCAAGGATGCCACTCTCTTCAAGAAAAAATTTCAATGCTTTTAAAGCACACTTCTGTAAGCCTCTTGTTGACCACGGGCCCAGAAGTTTCCTTAAACTTAGTGGTCTGCGGTCTAATGTCATTAACGATGATTGAAGTCGGCGTCTTGGTACGTCATGCCTAAATGCCTACAAATGCCTATTTTCGAAATTGGCACCAATAAATGAACGCTCTTTAGCCTCACGTTTCGTTTCCAGGTACAGTTTTAGACCTTTATTCATGGTGCCGGGCAGCATTGTTCGGAAATATATGGGGTTCAGCCTACTCCTGCAGTTCAACCAACTCCCGGAAAACTACCGCTAGCAGCACTGAAGTCTGCTAGGTGTAGCAGCCAGCATACGCCGCCGCGCTGACATGCGCGAGTGATTGGCTAATGGGAAACCGCGGAGGGCCGTCACGGAAAAGGAGAGTGTAGGAAAAGGAAATGGCTGATCCCTCTGTCATAGGAATCGGCATAACACGAAAGTGAGACGTGTCGTCACAGAAGCAGTTTTTTTGTTTATAGTCCTTTGGTATATAAGAGCTTGTACAATGTCTACTGTCGTTTAGTGGATATACAACCGCTTGATGTGGACGCATCGCACTCACGTTGACGCCTACTGGCACATCTTCGTAACGACGACTAACGCCCATGATAATGATTTAACCGCTGAGGTAGCTGCAGTTCTTAACGTATGCGTGGACAGCGCGTTTGGTGAATCCCGCGCAAAGGGCATCAACAAGCACCTAATAAACACTGATACTCGTTATGCACTCCTTCAAAGCGTCGCGAAATGCTACGCGCGTCGTGTCTTCCCTCTACCCTGGCCGTTAATTCGCACAGGGCGAGCGGGGAACGCGATGGCACGGCCAGGCGAGCGTCGAAGAGCTACCTTTCGATATGGACGGGTGCTATGAGCGAGGCTTGGCCTAAAGCCGCCACCTCACGGTGTGTTAAAGCGTTGAAGAAATTGAACTTCGACTGGAAACCCGCCGAATGGGACGGTCGTAGCAATGGCGCGTTTTTTTTTCGAGCCTGGTGGCACAGATGTCACCGCCCCGTTATATAGGGGACGCTCATAGCATCCATCCATCCAAGAGCACTGCGAGAGGCCAGTGTGAAAGATACAAGGCGCGTTCATGTAGCCTCCGCATTGTGCTTAGCGGTAGCTAAGTGGGCTAAACGCCCGCCAGGCATCGGCGCGGACCGAAATGTCATGGGTTCGACTCCTGTCAACGGAACTTGTCCTTATAGTCTTTTTTTCTTTGCGATTTGGTGGCGTTCATTTTGCTGACGTACTTCCGTGACGGAAATACCTCATGAAAGTCTTGGTGGACCCCGGCATGAAACACTTTCGTGTTAAAACGATGAAAGAAAAATTGATGCGCAAGGGGTCTTTTTTTTCGTTTCTAATTTTCTTTTGAAGGTGTTGACAGCCGGAGCAAAAACTGGTTATACGCAATTCGGCCCGGGCCAATAGGAAGCATTCCTTTCTTATATCTCGTCCTTTAGCGGGTCTGCTATCTGGTCTTGCTCTGCCCTCCTCAGTCATGCCGAAACGTCGTGTTTACGGCTCTAATGGTAGCAGTTCGACTGATCAGAGCCGTGTTTCCATCCCGCAACAGCCGCTACAGTGATGGCGCATACAGAGATGTGTAAGCTCGCTGTGAGTTACAAATGTGGCGTCCTTCAGGCACCGCTTCAACTTCATCAAGCCAGGGACGGCGTCAACACTCCTTGGTGTAGCACGATTTGAGGTGTAATGCCGGGAGAGCCTGCGAATGCAAGGCGGTTGGTGCGGTTCTTGAAGTCGTGCTTGGGCTGCACTTTGTTTCGTCAATTTAACCAGTTTTTACGCTCCGCGCTGTGGTTGCGTGCGTGGTCTAATCGTGTTTCGTACGTGAGTGGCGTGTCTCTGGTGATACAGTAAGCAAGGACAGTCGTAGACGTAGCCTCCAGCTCGTAGCCTCCAGCTTAGAAGCGTATACACAGAAAAGCACAAAACAGCATGTTCCCCTATGTGCGCTGAAAGACACGACAGGCGTGTTTGACTGCATTGTTATTCGGCTCCAAATGCACACACTCGAGGCCTGCTTTGCAGTAAATTTAGCGTATGTTAATATCGTAGTGAAAGCTTGCGGCTTTCGCATAATGTATAACTGTAGTGACTTAAGTGGGTACTTCATTATTTCTCATTGTCACTGATGCCATCTACGAAGAAAATGTGACTCCTTGGTCAGTAAAAAGAAATCACAGGGCCTCTTGTGCATTCATCTAATATAATTCGAAGGCGAAAGCCGTCTTCTTTTGCTTCTCAATCGATGTATTAGCCAACCCGCAGGACCGGCCGTTAGTGTAGGCTCCCTAGATGTAGACACGAGGCACCGCCGACAACGCGGGACGCCGATGGTCAAATTTCGTGTTTAGCGGGGTATATAATGCTTTCGCCGTAATAATGTCGATGGCCTGCGTGTGCAGGTATCGCCCAACAGCGCTGTCTTCTCTTCTTGGATAATTTTATGTCATTGACGATTCATCGCTCGATCGCAACGTTGCCATTAACATGGACGGGAGTGGATCTGCAAGATGTACAGCGTTAAGCTACTATTATCTTAGAAATTCGCAATTGAAGCTGTTAGCGTTTTTCCTCAAGCTGCCTTTAAAGGGCCGCGAAAGAGAGAAATGATTTCTCTCGTATTAGTGAATTACACATTCGCCATACCAAAAGTACCACGCTTGCAGCAAAAAGGCCTTCGGTAAGCTAAATAACGCACAGAAAGAAAATGCGGATGGCGGCATCACATAGGCGTTTTTGTGCCATTCGCCGTGACATCATAGGTTCTCACGACGTCTACTAAGACCAACGCAGTTGATAATCTGTAAAAAAGAATGTCATTGCCGCGCGTTTCTGCGAGTGTTCTTGCCGCGTTTGTAATACGAGGTTGCTGCTCTTGCTGCAGCTTTTCAAACTCTCTTTAATGAGGGGAGTATGCACCTACCTGATTGGTGTACATCTCTTTGAGTTATGAAATCGAGAGTTCGACGGAAGCCCGTCTGGTCGGGACGAAACATGAAGGATAAAAGGCAACCACCGACCAAATAAATGTTTTTAAAAAGAAAGAAACGACGTTTCGGCTTCCATACGGAAGCCTTGTGCACAATGAAGCCATGAACACCAAATGCATCTAACTATACAGGTTTCAGTAAGTGACGTAAGCACCGCGCATAGCACGAGGGATGGTTTCCAACATTACGATTCAGCGTCTGTTCAGTAGATTGTATGTCGAGGGACTCAAGATGCAGGCGTGACGTCCACTTTCTTTCCTTCAAGATAATGCTCGCACTCAACCAGTCTATAGTGTGATTAGTCGTGTCCGCATGCTCCGCCAGTGCATTAGATGCCACTTTCTTGTTTTTCACATCGTTCTGATGCTGGCGCAGGTGCTGTCTGAAATTGCCGGTCTCCCCGATATACACACTATCGCAGTCCGCACAAGGGATTTTATACACAACACCAGGAAAGGCTTCCTTCGGAAGTTTGTCTTTCCCACCAACAAGTGTGTACCGTAACTTGCGTACAGGCGCGTGGGCTACTTCGACGTCGTAGCTACGCAGAACGCGTGACAAAGTCTCACTTATTCCGGGCACATAGGGAACAGCTGCGCGTTTTCTCTGTCGGACACTGGCAGGCTGTGAGGGAGCGGACATGCGATGTTCCACCGCATTAACAAACGCTGGCGGGTAACCGCACGTCGAAAGGTCCTCCCGAACCATCTTTACATCGGCGTTCAGGTCTTCGGGATTCGTGCAGAGGCGATTTGCACGGCCTAACAAGGAGGCAACCACTGACCTCTTATGAGTGACAGGGTGAACAGACTTGAAGTTCAGGTACTTGCCAGTGTGCGTGCCTTTTCGGTAGACAGAGAAAGATAGCGCTCCATTGGTCCTTTTAACAAGAACGTCCAAAAAGGGTAGCCTCTGGTTAGCCTCCATTTCCACGGTGAACTGAATGGCGGTAGATTGATTGTTGAGGTGTGCCGTGAATGCTTTTAAAGCAGAGCGCTCGATGACACAAAAACAATCATCAACATAGCGAAGGAAAATTCTTAGAGATGGGCTGAAAGAAGCGAGAGCCCGATTTTCCAGCCATTCCATGGTTAGGTTCGCAGCAGTCACCGAGACAGAGGCACCCATAGGTGCTCCGTGAACTTGCTTGTAGAAGACCTTGTCGAAGCTGAAGTAGGTGTTGGCAAGGCAAAACCTGAGAAGCTTTCTCAAATCCGGGACATCGAAGGGAGACCTTTCGGCAAGATGCGGATCAGCTTCAAGAGCAGCAGCACACGATTCAGCGGCGAGATCAGTGGGAATGGAAGTGAACAAGGAGACCACGTCAAATGAAACCATCACCTCGTCTTCATCAAGGACCAAGGAGCCGACCTTTTCAACGAAATGGGCGGAGTTGCGCACGTGAGTGTTGCCTTGTCCAACTAGGGGTGATAGCATTCCATGAAGGTAGCCGGATAGCTTGTGCAGGGGAGAACGGGTGAAGTCAACTATGGGCCGAAGAGGGACATCCGGTTTGTGAATTTTCGGCAGGCCATACAGAGCAGGGGCCGAGCCGTTGTGACAGAGAAGCGAGTAATAAAGGCCTTTGTGCTCAGGCGGAACAAAACGAAAGACGTCCGAAAGGAGCTTCTCTAGTTCCTTCTGCACCTTCAACGTAGGCTCACGTGTGAGCCCTATGTAAGTATCCTGGTCTTCAAGTAAATCCAGCATCTTTCGTTTGTAGACGGCAGTATCCAGGACCACCGTGGCATTTCCCTTGTCAGCTGGGAGGATGACGATTTCACCGTTTTCCCGAAGCCGTTTTATAGCGCCGCGCTCATCAGCGGAAAGAGGGGAAGGAAACTTCCTTTGGCGAAACCGAGACAGTACCCCGACAACGCGGGTACGGGCTTCATCCCGGTGAGACTGATGAACTTGGTTGACAGCGTTTTCAGCAGCACACATCACCCTTCTAACGTCCGACGCTGGTCCCGTATTGAAGTTCAAGCCAAGCTCGAGAACAGAGGACTCGGCAGGATCCAGTCTGTACGTAGAAAGGTTGTGTACCGTCACTGTCGAGCCTTCAGGGCGACGCAGCTTGGTTGATCCCGAAAGTCGGGCAAGCTTGACTTCATGCGCATCCTCGGATTCGAGGGAACGTAACTTGGCCTGGTGATTGGCGTAAAGCTGGATGCTAACAAAGTGGTCCGGGCAGTGGAACTCGAGGTGACGCCGAGCAAAAAACGCTTCGTTCTCAAGTTTCCGGATGTCGTCACGGCAATTATTAATCCTTGCTTGCAGCAGAAGTCTCGGCCTTTGCGACGACACTAAAGCCAAAACTGGAAGGTACTGGCCTGTTCAGGTGCAGCGAACGAGGAATGAGGCCTTTCCTCTTGCAGGTGAGGTTGAAATCCAGGTGAGATTTAAAACCAGCCACACGTGTTGTCAGCGAAACGAAACGACGGATGTCGGTGATTAAAGATTGGCCATACGCCCGGCGAAGTTTGATGAAATCGAGAGTTCGACGGAAGCCCGTCTGGTCGGGACGAAACATGAAGAATAAAAGGCAACCACGGACCAAATAAATGTTTTTTAAAAAGAAAGAAACGACGTTTCGGCTTCCATACGGAAGCCTTGTTCACAATGAAGCCATGAACACCAAATGCATCTAACTATACAGGTTTCAGTAAGTGACGTAAGCACCGCGCATAGCACGAGGGAAGGTTTCCAACATTACGATTCAGCGTCTGTTCAGTAGATCGTATCTCGAGGGACTCAAGATGCAGGCGTGACGTCCAGTTTCTTTCCTTCCCGATAATGCTCGCATTCAACCAGTCTATAGTGCGATTAGTCGTGTCCGCATGCTCCGCCAGTGCATTAGATGCCACTTTCTTGTTTTTCACATCGTTCTGATGCTGGCGCAGGCGCTGTCTGAAATTGCCGGTCTCCCCGATATAAACAATATCGCAGTCCGCACAAGGGATTTTATACACAACACCAGGAAAGGCTTCCTTCGGAAGTTTGTCCTTCCCACCAACAAGTGTGTGCCGTAATTTGCGTACAGGCACATGGGCTACTTCGACGTCGTAGCTACGCAGAACGCGTGACAAAGTCTCACTTATTCCGGGGACATAAGGAACAGCTGCGCGTTTTCTCTGTCGGACACTGGCAGCCTGTGAGGGAGCAGACATGCGATGTTCCACCGCATTAACAAACGCTGGCGGGTAACCGCACGTCGAAAGGTCCTCCCGAACCATTTTTACATCGGCGTTCAGGTCTTCGGGATTCGTGCAGAGGCGATTTGCACGGCCTAACAAGGAGGCAACCACTGACCTCTTATGAGTGACAGGGTGAACAGACTTGAAGTTCAGGTACTTGCCAGTGTGCGTGCCTTTTCGGTAGACAGAGAAAGATAGCGCTCCATTGGTCCTTTTAACAAGAACGTCCAAAAAGGGTAGCCTCTGGTTAGCCTCCATTTCCACGGTGAACTGAATGGCGGTAGATTGATTGTTGAGGTGTGCCGTGAATGCTTTTAAAGCAGAGCGCTCGATGACACAAAAACAATCATCAACATAGCGAAGGAAAATTCTTAGAGATGGGCTGAAAGAAGCGAGAGCCCGATTTTCCAGCCATTCCATGGTTAGGTTCGCAGCAGTCACCGAGACAGAGGAACCCATAGGTGCTCCGTGAACTTGCTTGTAGAAGACCTTGTCGAAGCTGAAGTAGGTGTTGGCAAGGCAAAACCTGAGAAGCTTTCTCAAATCCGGGACATCGAAGGGAGACCTTTCGGCAAGATGCGGATCAGCTTCAAGAGCAGCAGCACACGATTCAGCGGCGAGATCAGTGGGAATGGAAGTGAACAAGGAGACCACGTCAAATGAAACCATCACCTCGTCTTCATCAAGGACCAAGGAGCCGACTTTTTCAACGAAATGGGCGGAGTTGCGCACGTGAGTGTTGCCTTGTCCAACTAGGGGTGATAGCATTCTATGAAGGTAGCCGGATAGCTTGTGCAGGGGAGAACGGGTGAAGTCAACTATGGGCCGAAGAGGGACATCCGGTTTGTGAATTTTCGGCAGGCCATACAGAGCAGGGGCCGAGCCGTTGTGACAGAGAAGCGAGTAATAAAGGCCTTTGTGCTCAGGCGGAACAAAACGAAAGACGTCCGAAAGGAGCTTCTCTAGTTCCTTCTGCACCTTCAACGTAGGCTCACGTGTGAGCCCTATGTAAGTATCCTGGTCTTCAAGTAAATCCAGCATCTTTCGTTTGTAGACGGCAGTATCCAGGACCACCGTGGCATTTCCCTTGTCAGCTGGGAGGATGACGATTTCACCGTTTTCCCGAAGCCGTTTTATAGCCTCTGCACGAATCCCGAAGACCTGAACGCCGATGTAAATATGGTTCGGGAGGACCTTTCGACGTGCGGTTACCCGCCAGCATTTGTTAATGCGGTGGAACATCGCATGTCTGCTCCCTCACAGGCTGCCAGTGTCCGACAGAGAAAACGCGCAGCTGTTCCTTATGTGCCCGGAATAAGTGAGACTTTGTCACGCGTTCTGCGTAGCTACGACGTCGAAGTAGCCCATGTGCCTGTACGCAAATTACGGCACACACTTGTTGGTGGGAAGGACAAACTTCCGAAGGAAGCCTTTCCTGGTGTTGTGTATAAAATCCCTTGTGCGGGCTGCGATATTGTTTATATCGGGGAGACCGGCAATTTCAGACAGCGCCTGCGCCAGCATCAGAACGATGTGAAAAACAAGAAAGTGGCATCTAATGCACTGGCGGAGCATGCGGACACGACTAATCACACTATAGACTGGTTGAATGCGAGCATTATCGGGAAGGAAAGAAACTGGACGTCACGCCTGCATCTTGAGTCCCTCGAGATACAATCTACTGAACAGACGCTGAATCGTAATGTTGGAAACCTTCCCTCGTGCTATGCGCGGTGCTTACGTCACTTACTGAAACCTGTATAGTTAGATACATTTGGTGTTCATGGCTTCATTGTGAACAAGGCTTCCGTATGGAAGCCGAAACGTCGTTTGTTTCTTTTTAAAAAACATTTATTTGGTCGGTGGTTGCCTTTTATTCTTCATGTTTCGTCCCGACCAGACGGGCTTCCGTCGAACTCTCGATTTCATCAAACTTCGCCGGGCGTATGGCCAATCTTTAATCGCCGACATCCGTCGTTTCGTTTCGCTGACAACCCGTGTGGCTGGTTTTAAATCTCACCTGGATTTCAACCTCACCTGCAAGAGGAAAGGCCTCATTCCTCGTTCGCTGCACCTGAACAGGCCAGTACCTTCCAGTTTTGGCTTTAGTGTCGTCGCAAAGGCCGAGAGACTTCTGCTGCAAGCAAGGATTAATAATTGCCGTGACGACATCCGGAAACTTGAGAACGAAGCGTTTTTTGCTCGGCGTCACCTCGAGTTCCACTGCCCGGACCACTTTGTTAGCATCCAGCTTTACGCCAATCACCAGGCCAAGTTACGTTCCCTCGAATCCGAGGATGCGCATGAAGTCAAGCTTGCCCGACTTTCGGGATCAACCAAGCTGCGTCGCCCTGAAGGCTCGACAGTGACGGTACACAACCTTTCTACGTACAGACTGGATCCTGCCGAGTCCTCTGTTCTCGAGCTTGGCTTGAACTTCAATACGGGACCAGCGTCGGACGTTAGAAGGGTGATCTGTGCTGCTGAAAACGCTGTCAACCAAGTTCATCAGTTTCACCGGGATGAAGCCCGTACCCGCGTTGTCGGGGTGCTGTCTCGGTTGCGCCAAAGGAAGTTTCCTTCCCTTCTTTCCGCTGATGAGCGCGGCGCTATAAAACGGCTTCGGGAAAACGGTGAAATCGTCATCCTCCCAGGTGACAAGGGAAATGCCACGGTGGTCCTGGATACTGCCGTCTACAAACGAAAGATGCTGGATTTACTTGAAGACCAGGATACTTACATAGGGCTCACACGTGAGCCTACGTTGAAGGTGCAGAAGGAACTAGAGAAGCTCCTTTCGGACGTCTTTCGTTTTGTTCCGCCTGAGCACAAAGGCCTTTATTACTCGCTTCTCTGTCACAACGGCTCGGCCCCTGCTCTGTATGGCCTGCCGAAAATTCACAAACCGGATGTCCCTCTTCGGCCCATAGTTGACTTCACCCGTTCTCCCCTGCACAAGCTATCCGGCTACCTTCATGGAATGCTATCACCCCTAGTTGGACAAGGCAACACTCACGTGCGCAACTCCGCCCATTTCGTTGAAAAGGTCGGCTCCTTGGTCCTTGATGAAGACGAGGTGATGGTTTCATTTGACGTGGTCTCCTTGTTCACTTCCATTCCCACTGATCTCGCCGTTGAGTCGTGTGCTGCTGCTCTTGAAGCTGATCCGCATCTTGCCGAAAGGTCTCCCTTCGATGTCCCGGATTTTAGAAAGCTTCTCAGCTTTTGCCTTGCCAACACCTACTTCAGCTTCGACAAGGTCTTCTAGAAGCAAGTTCACGGAGCACCTATGGGTGCCTCTGTCTCGGTGACTGCTGCGAACCTAACCATGGAATGGCTGGAAAATCGGGCTCTCGCTTCTTTCAGCCCATCTCCAAGAATTTTCCTTTGCTATGTTGATGATCGTTTTTGTGTCATCGAGCGCTCTGCTTTAGAAGCATTCATGGCACACCTCAACAATCAATCTACCGCCATTCAGTTCACCGTGGAAATGGAGGCTAACCAGAAGCTACCCTTTTTGGACGTTCTTGTTAAAAGGACCAATGGAGCGCTATCTTTCTCTGTCTACCGAAAAGGCACGCACACTGGCAGGTACCTGAACTTCAAGTCTGTTCACCCTGACACTCATAAGAGGTCAGTGGTTGCCTCCTTGTTAGGCCGTGCAAATCGCCTCTGCACGAATCCCGAAGACCTGAACGCCGATGTAAAGATGGTTCCGGAGGACCTTTCGACGTGCGGTTACCCGCCAGCGTTTGTTAATGCGGTGGAACATCGCATGTCCGCTCCCTCACAGCCTGCCAGTGTCCGACAGAGAAAACGCGCAGCTGTTCCTTATGTGCCCGGAATAAGTGAGACTTTGTCACGCGTTCTGCGTAGCTACGACGTCGAAGTAGCCCACGTGCCTGTACGCAAGTTACGGCACACACTTGTTGGTGGGAAGGACAAACTTCTGAAGGAAGCCTTTCCTGGTGTTGTGTATAAAATCCCTTGTGCGGACTGCGATAGTGTTTATATCGGGGGGACCGGCAATTTCAGACAGCGCCTGCGCCAGCATCAGAACGATGTGAAAAACAAGAAAGTGGCATCTAATGCACTGGCGAGCATGCGGACACGACTAATCACACTATAGACTGGTTGAATGCGAGCATTATCGGGAAGGAAAGAAACTGGACGACACGCCTGCATCTTGAGTCCCTCGAGATACAATCTACTGAACAGACGCTGAATCGTAATGTTGGAAACCTTCCCTCGTGCTATGCGCGGTGCTTACGTCACTTACTGAAACCTGTATAGTTAGATGCATTTGGTGTTCATGGCTTCATTGGGAACAAGGCTTCCGTATGGAAGCCGAAACGTCGTTTCTTTCTTTTTAAAAAAATCACAGCATATCCACGGGGTGAATGATGATGAGTGGGGCGAAGCTACGGAGGGAATCATCTGTAAACCGTGAAACTCTTCCGTGAAATGCGCCCACTACATAATATAAAGAGTGTGAAACATCGTGTATATATTAAACATCAAACTTTTATTGTACTGTTGGTTTACGTGGTCCCTTCATTATCACTTGTGATCGGTGAAATGCAAGGAAGAAGTCCGCTCCCGAGCGAAAGAGCGCCATGAGCGACCGCATTCCCCGCTCGCCCTGTGCGAATTAAAGGCAAGGCTAGAGGCAACGGTCGGAAACACTGCCGCACAAGCGTCCCAAAGAATTACGTCATCGTTACGTCATCACCACCATCTTGAATCTGAGCCTAACTGAGCTTCCAACCAGAAGTGCGATAACTGAAGGCGAAATTGGCGCTCGAGTCGATGGCGAGTCAAAATGAAAGCAGCCAATGGCAGCCCGCCGCCGTGCCGGCAAAGCCGTGCGCCCCGCGCCGGCCGCCGAGGCCGCGCGCGCGCCGCAACGCTAGTTTTGAATTTCTCGAAAGTTCTGTTGTAGCATGAAGCGAGCGTTGAGCGCGGGCACCAGGCTGTCCGTGCAGGCAGGCTATGCTTGGGGGACACCTGCAAGTCTCTCGTTGAGGTTGGCGGATCATTGTTCGCTTTTGAGACTTATTGGAGCGGTCGTTATGGTCAGCCGTGCTTGCCGCCGCCACATCGGAGCCCGTCGTAGTCGCCGGCCTTGATGTGAAGTTTCGTGATGTTCCGTTACATGAAGCGACCGTTGGCCGGCGTGTGCAGTTTTTGCGGTGTTTCCGTGGATTGCTCTCTTGCCGCCGTGATGGTTAACGGCACACGCCATTCGTACATCATGCAGCGGTGCACGGATACTTCAAGACCGAGTTCCGCAAGATTCTTCCCTGATCGAAAAAACTATAGGTGAGTATGCGGTTTGCGTTCGCAGCCACACATATATAGCTTCATCGCAGTTGGACAACAGTTGTTTTTAAACGTGACTGAATCGTGAAGAGCACGATTTTGCATCGTTGTACCAAGAAGTAACGAAAATAAAGCACTTTAGACTCATAGTTTAACTTCTGCGTTTCTGACATGACTGCTTCCTTGGAAGTGCTTTTTGCATTTTTTGGCCTGTTTATCACTCGCCTTCGTTTAAATACGCGTTTCTGAGTCTGTGTATCTCAACTTGCACTATACCGAGACGACGAAACTACGTTTGCGTGATGTGACTGCGTAATTTTTGTCGTTTGAATTCGGTTTGCAACTGCTTTTCTGCAGGACGTAAACGTTTTCTTAATTATGGAGAAGGCCACAAGTGACGCGTTTGCCCAAGGAAGGGTTAATAACTATAGAATCTGCTCTCTGCGAAGTCTCGATCCGCAACCTCAAGTGCACCAGCTTTCTACTCTGCCCCCAGTGCTTTCTTTCGGTGCGTGAATGTTATGTTCAATATATGTACTTACAGCTGAAAAAGTACTCTTTGTGTTTATGTATTACCTCTGTAATTACCTATTGAAAAACCGTTCGAAGAACCTTCATGTGTAGACATGAGAGTTGTTTTTTTCTGGTGAGCCTTGAGTATTGCAAGTGTCCAATATGCAGAATTTTATTGTATGCGTTTATCTCAATGAAGTGCTCAGTGTACAGGGCATGACATTCTCACTTCAGTGACGTTATCTTACAGCTATGCATTGTATTCGCGGTGAAAGAAAAGCTGTGTAGTAGACTTATTTCACCTGGCCATTGGGTAATATGCGTTTCTTCGAATGTTATATGTGCTGCTGCATAAACGGACCATCGCCTTCATGCCGTTGCCGCCACCTAACTGTCAAGTAGTGGTCAAGTGCCAAATAATGTGTATTTCCCTTTTTAGTGCGATGTACTGCTTATATATATCTAGTTGTTTTGTGTTTCGTATTAGTACAGTGGTTAATAAGTGGTTCATTGCAATATTATTCCATATTTAGGTATTTTGCGCATCTTTATTGTTTTTGTCATGCACTTACATTTCGCCTACATTTCTTTGAATTTCATGACTCTGTCACATCAGCAGCTCTTGTGCACTTTGGTCAGTATTGTACTAAACACATCGTGTTACTTATATGTGTATACGTTAAAGGGCCTGCATTTTCAGTGTGTTCGATTTTTAATTTCCAATTTCTGAACTTTACAATGAACTTGTGTGCTGTTTAATCATGGACACACTGTGCATTCTTTAATTCTCTTCTTCTCCGGAACTTGTATCGTGCCCCATTATGTGCAAATCTTGAGTTTTGGAAACGGAGCAATAAAACGAAGTCACAGATATGTTGTGGGTGGAAGTCATCCCTTATGCTCTGGATCATGCAGGCTGCGTGCATTCAAACGCACTGCGCACCACGAGCGGACAGAAAAACATAAATGCGTGACAAAGCACAGTACGCGCGCACGCGAAAAAAAAAAAAAAAGCGCGCCACGCACACGAAAAAAAAAAAAAACGGAGCGCGGCATGAACGAAGAAAAAGGAGCCGCCAAGAAAGAAGGCAAAAATAACGGCGCCCGACATGGGAGAGGAGAAAAAGCAAGCGCGCCCAAAAAAAAAAAAAAAGGAAAACGCCGCGAGGAGTGCGAGGGGGAAGGGGGGGGCGAGAAGAAGCGAGCGGCTGTTGTTACTGTTGCCCCGACGACGTAAAAACGCAATCGTTACGTAACCGCTGCGTCATCGCCGCCATTACAGCGCTTCCACTCGCCAGGGCCGTAACTCAACGGCTTTTTTGGCGCTCTCGGCGCAAGAGTCGCAGAACGTTTGAATTACGCGTCCCTATGGGAGGTATACGAAGAGACCTACCAGTGCTAGAGGGAAGACAGGACGCGCGTTCCACGACGCGAGGTCGGTAGCATGCCCAACGAAAGCCAACGGAACGCGATCGTGCAAGTGCTCCGGCTTGGCATCGCCTCATGGTTCCATTTAGCGTCCCAAAAGCAAATATATTGCTCAAGTTGTGCCTTGCGGTTTTCGTAGAAATAATTTCTTTATCATGTACATTAAGACGAAAAGTTGAAAGCTCACTAGAGTGTATCGCCCGCAAAGTATGTCTTTTAGTGTGATTTAACTCTCGTACGGCAGGGTCCTCGCGCCGTTGCCGGTCCACCTCGCCCGTTGACGATCGGGCGAGGTGGCTACATACAACTACTACTACTACACTTTAAGAAAAACATCTGGCGTTCTTTCGTTCTGCTTTTACAAGACATCTGGCGTCTTTCGTTGGTTTATTTCATCAATCAACGGCGTTTTGAACAAAATTTTTATTGTTTAATCACGCACAGGAGAAATCTCACCAGGCACTACCTTGGAGGTAAACAATGGCTGCTAATGGGAATGAGAGACAGAAGTCGGCTTTTAGCTAACACTTACACTTCTACTTCTACTAACGTTTCCTACTGGAACACGCCAATGGCTGCTAATGGTGAATGAGAGACAGAAGAATTCGGCTTTTAGTTAACGCGCACGCTGGGAATTTTTTATTGTTCAACAACGCACAGGAGAAATCTCCCACCGGCACCACCTTTGAGGTCAAAGCGTAAGACTTGTTACGGACTACTACGATGACGACGATTACGAGGGACGAACGGGTGCCGCCTTAAGGAGCTTCGCCCCTAAAACATTTATTTGGTCGGTGGTTGCCTTTTATTCTTCCTCTCTGAGTTATGTAGAGATCTTGGACGCTGTCCTGCTTTTATATAGCAAACAGAACGTTCGTATTTATGAGGCCATCAGCAAAAGATTGAGAGGGACTGCTAATACTGAATTTAGTGTTTTAATCTCGAACAAGGTTTGACGAGCGTTTCTTCAAAAGTTCGGTTTATGGTTAAGCTTGCCGTAAGGAAAGCATCGCTTAGATATTTTAGTAAATGACAAACCTTCAGTTTAATAGCGCAGTTGCAGAAAAACACAGCAAAGAACTTGTTCACCTATGTGTGCTACAATATAAGACAGCCGCTTTTGACAACCCAATAATTCGGCTCCAAGCACGGTGCGAAGTCTGTTCGACAAGTTGTGAAGACAGCTGCATAAAGCTCTCCTGTGGGAGATTCCATGTGGTAGTTTATATTGTTTCCCGTACCTTGTTCCAGAGGCATGATGTCCTATGTCTAAATTGTAGTGAAAGCTAGTAATTTTTCCGTAATGTACTAAGTGCTCCAAATCGTGCATATTGACGATTTCAACTTTACTGACTTCAGTGGACAATGATCCATTCATTGTTTCTTAGTGTTAGCGATAAGATCTACGAAGGAAATGTAACTTCTTGGGCAACAGAAATATCGATGGCCTCCTTAGGCAGCTATTGCCCGACAGCGCTGTCTTCCCTTTTTGAATAACTTCATTTAATGGGCGATCGGTTGCTTTATCATAACTCCTCCATTGATACGGATTTGAGTTCATCTGCGTGATGTGCGGCCGGTAGCTAGTACTAACCTATAACTGCGTCTTTGTAACCTTAGCGTTTTTCTTCTATCTATCTTTAAAGAGTAGCTAAGGGAAATGTGATTTTCCTGGTATTAGTCAAGTACTCTTTCACGATAACAAACGCATCAAGTTTGCTACGAGTAGACGCTCGGTAGCCGAGAAAACGCGTAATAAGAAAATGCGGGTGGCGACACCACCTTCATATTTCCGCGCCTGTCATCTTGATGTCATAGAGCTTGACGGCGTGTACTAACGCCTGCGTAGCTCCGACACAGTAAAATGAGGCACATTGTCTTCTGAATTGACCAGAGATTTAATGTACCAAGTTTCGGTAAATTTCATTGAGCCAATGTGGCCGAAATGCGAACGAACACATTGAAATTGGTGACGTCTCATATGGAGATTTCGGAGGGTAATTTAAAAGTGATACTTCCGACACTGATTTTCTCAACCGTTAATAAAGCTTTTGTGGTGGAATGAATGACAATAGAGTTTTCAGGGTGTAATACATCAGTCTGAACAAAATTATTGTTTGCCTTTAAGGTCACTTAAGACAGCGGTTGTTCAAACCTGAACGTTCCCACACTCCAGGGAATTTTACACCTCGCTATGGATTCCTCAAGATATCTGGTACTTTTGGTGCTGGCATTGTTTCATCCACATTTTAGTAGATGGCCTAGTCGAGTGATGATTGCTTCTCAGACTTCCTGACGAAGATGACGCACTCGACTTTTTTACGGCATTCATATTTCACCAGATTCGTTCAAACACAATGAAGCTCGGGTCTGGCTTCTCCAAATGTTAACTCGTAAGATGCGAAAGCTTTAAATACTTCGAAAAAAAGGAAAGCATTTGGCACAAGATACTGCGCCCTCCATTGACATGGTGTCGTATAGTAACAACTTGCGTAACCTCGTGTTTACGGCTGTAATATTCGCAGTTCGAATGATTAGAGCCGTGTTCTCCCCGTGGAACTAGCACAAAGCTAGTTTATTCCGGCTTATTCTTTGAACTACCGCGATGCATTGGTAATGTTTTGATGCACGCTTATTTCTAAACGAATGTTTTAGTTCGAATCCAATGCCACAAGGCTTTCCACCGCTTAATAGCAATGACCAATAAATCGCTTGTCTCCTTAAAAAGCCCTAGAAATGCTCTTATTGAAAGTATTGTACCGCTTTGGAGATATTCACTGAATCAAGGAAATCGTTCCGGAACAGACTGTGCGTCCTTAGAATTTGAGAAGAAATATTTTTGCCCATAGAACCCTGGTACAGCTGACGTTCACCTCCCTAAATAAAAGTCGTACTACCTGGCTTCTATTCCAAGCACGAGCACATTTACTCTCCTAACGTAAATACTAGTCGTATTGAATATAAATTAAATTTGTCGTTTGGCTTAGTGCCGATCTCAGAATTCTTGACAATGTTTGCCGGGGCGCTAAAGAGTTCCGTCCAGAACCAGCGGCACAATCGCACCTCTGCACAGTTAGAAGAAATATCTTATGGCATTTTTTTTATTAAATGCGTTAATTAGAGGCCGGTGCCTAGGTGTGGGCTCTGGCTCCTGGTCAAATCGCACCGGGGTGCCCTGGTGGGCTGTTTCGTCCAATCATCGTTGCGCCTGGACATCCGGTGCACACCGATGCGATGTGCCGAAGTTCTCATTAGGCATGTATAACTGCTTGACATCACGAAACGGGAATAACTTTGGTAAATGGGTCATCACTGTAAATTTTCTATGGGTGGTGGAACGATAGGCTTGGGCTGATATAATGCTTTCCATAGTTTGTAAGTGACTCTTGCAAGACGCATTTTCCAACAAGTAGTCCGTTGCAGCGACCTCATCCAAGAGTCCTTAAATCATTGGCTTAATTCAATATAATCAGTGATACTATAGTACCGTAGACGGCGATGCGGTGCTCCAAGCTCATGCGTATATAGATCCGGCGTAGAAAAGTGTTTACCCGTGAACGGACGCACTGGTGAACCGTTATTTGTATATGCGTGAAATCGTGGACGACCTCCATGACCGTGGCAGCTCCCGCGTGAGAGAGTGCAGTCTTCAAAACGCGTATAAACAGCCGGCGTACATCTCGGGTATCTTTGTTTTCATTGCGTATGTCTACGTGAGTGAAGCTATTCCTATAACGGCGGCTAGTGGCCGAAAATCAGCGGCAGTCACAGCGTTGAGCCTCTGGCTGCAGGTTTGCCGAGCTCCTTATTTACTTACGACGTTGTAGAATTGCATCTGAGTGATGTAGTGAATCAGAAAAAGCGTTTCAAGAATTTACACAAGGGGAGAAACTCGGCCTTGTTGGTAAGACATGAAGCAATATTTATCGCAAAGTAACACGACGACGAGAAGGGAGGACACAACACGTGCGCTAACTTTCAACAAAATGGTTTATTCCAACCGACGCACGAATATGTAGTGATGAGCACCATCGCTATATATATTCGTGCTTCGGTTGCAATAAACTATTGTGTTGTGGTCCTCCCTTCTCGTCGTCGTGTTACTTTGCGCTAAATATCGCTTCAAGAATTAAGATTGGCTTGTAAGTGTTCTTAAAGCCTGCGAAGTTCTCGCTCTTCAGCATATGTTTTTGCGGTTATTCAGGGAAGGTGTCGCCGCTCCTTTAGTGTGTTTGCTACCTAGTCTACGTTCAGTTATCGCACTAGCGTAAGATAGACGTCATGCAGCATGCTGAAATATCCCTATGCTCACGTCAGCTTGTGGCCCTCTTCACCGCTGTGCTGTTACGAGCTGTAGTTTCGACAGAGCGGTATTCGCTGGAATGAAAAGCGACTCGATACCGTGTCACGCAACCTTTCGATAGCAGGTACAATTCTTTTAAGTCGGAGCAGCGGCTTTAGTATCTGAGAGTGTTGTGTTATCATGCGCTTCTAGGGGGCTTCAAGTTTTCGTGTATTTTTCGCAGAACGTACGTTGTGTAGTATGCACTGCACAAACACATATGGAGTGTTCAATGCTTAGCGGATTATCACACCGAAGTTGGAAGTTCTTTTAGCTGTTACACCTGATGACTTTTGGTATCATGCTGTCGAATGTACGAGGAATTACGCCTCTCTTGAAGCTCGAATATGTGAAAGCCTCCAGCTGTATTTCATGTGGCAGAGCACAACTTTCGCATTTACTGCATACTTCTCTCGGCACTTCCGCGACACCGTTATCCGTGGAACATCGACAATGGCTGCTTATTTAAACTTGCGCGCTTTGTTCCGTGAAAGGCTAAACCCGCTTGTTCCCTTTCTCGAAACAAATCGAGCATGCGACTACTGGGTAGCCGTTGACGTTTGGGTCATAAAAGAGTGCGCGTTTCTCTCCAGATTACACTAAACATCAGACGTCGGCGAGCAGATAGCAGTTAGGACTTGCCAGAAACTACAACGGGCCTTAAGAGGCAGACTCGCATTTTTTATCACTGGAGAAATGAAACAAACATACTTGGAGTGAGTGTAACGTGACGATTCGGTAACTTGTGGTCCTAAGAAATATCATGGAGAAACTGGCCCTACGTAATAGGCTACCGGCAGTAAAAGCCGAATTTCGTTGCGACAACGTCTGTACCACAAACGCTCATATTTTTGGCTCCGGAGCTCTAACACTACGACGTAAAATATCAGAGGCATTGACCAGTCAATGGGGAGTTGCGTTAAGCTTGTTGAGTTTAACAAGATTGATACATGTGGTTGGATCTTTGCTTATTATGTTTTCTTGATGCATAGATAGACCAGTCCTTGCTTATTTTTTGCAGAAAAGTGTGAATAGTATATTAGCATGTGGGATTAACTGACCAGAATGCGCAGCATGGTGGCTTGGTTGATTCGAATGTGTCGATATGGTGATTCCGCGGTTAGTCAGTTGCCACTGACGATTACGGTTAACCAACGAATTTTATAAATATTCCAGTGACCATGTAGGCGAAATTTGTTCCTTGTGTCACAGATATACCTGTGCACCGGTCCCAAGATCGCCGGCGGCGGGGCGCCGGTGTTTCCACCACCGGCGGCGGCGCGTGAACGGCGCGGGCTTCATCAGATCGGTGGTGGCGTGGCGATGGGAGGGAGGGTGTAAGGAGGGGTGCATATTTGAGAGTCGATGGGGAGAGAGATTTGTCTCTTGCATTTTGAAAAAGATGTTTCACGGAAAGGGCGAAGCATTGAATGCGATAGCAACATATAATATTTAAATGATATCTGGGGTTTACCGTCCCGAAACCACGATATGATTATGAGGGACGCCGTAGTCGAGGGCTCAGGAAATTTCTACCGCCTGGTGTTCCTTAACGTGCACCTAAATCTGCATGCAAGGGCCTCAAAAATTTTCCCCTCAATCGAAAATGCAGCCGTGCTGCAGGGATTCGCTCCCGCGACCTTCGGGTCAGCAGTCGACCGCTATAACCACTAGAATACCATAGCGGGGCAATAGCAACATGTCGTAATGTTGTATGAACGAAGGCCTAGGGAACTCTTGTTGGCTCGATCTCGCGTAGCATCTAGAAAACGCTGGTGTATGGGAATACGGCCACTCCGGGGGAGAGAAGCGGTTTCGTGCAGTATCTCATATCAGTGGTCGCAGCACGAAACGGTGAGATCACAGCGCTTAGAAGGCTATACGAGCCGTTCCCTGATGTCTGCCGAGATAGCACTCGTGCCAGCGCTCGCGACCACGCTCCTATAGTAAAAGTTTAAAAGTTCACAATTTCTGCTCGAGCCATGTAGGCCCCTCCTCCAAGGCCCCTTCATGCTCCTTCGCGGAGCGAAAGACGGGCGGGGTATTTCCTTTCTGCTTGAGGAGAAATCGACGGCAGGCCTCGCACGCGGGTTGATGCTATCGCATGCACTCTGCGTGCGACTGAGATGGCCAGCTTGTTTCATCTCTGCTTTAGCCATGTTCCTCGCCAGCGCTGGCGAGCTTTTATTCGCGGGTAGAACATACGATGCGTGGAGCGAAGTTATATATTTGGACTTTACACGGAAGATGACGGCGACGGTGAAAACCTCTCCAGTGTCCATATAATTGCAATCGCAATAAATATATACAATAACTGTGGAAGCGGGCTCGCTTTTTCCTGGAAAGCTGCATTGTCTCCGCTGTAAAGAGTTCGTCCTTTTCCATTGGTTTCGTTCTCGCCTTCACTACGAATCTTACAGGGGATATATTTCCACACCACCCATTTCTTCATAAAGCACGAGTACAATGTCAGCACTAAGCGTTAAACCTATCAGGATTTCGCGCTTGTCGGCTACACTGTCTTATATCTGCATGCGCAGTCTCAGACGCGCAAAATCGAGCGATATCAGTTAATCGCGCATGATAGGCATGCGAGAGACGCAAGAACGGATGGGCGACTGCATGGCAAAGCATCGTGGGGGGCAATTCACAACTGTTATTTTTCGTATATGGACCATTCGAGAGTATGCACCTCAATGATGTCACGAGAATCACCGTTATGGTGTCACGAAGTCACCAGAAGACGAGAAACG
Source organism: Rhipicephalus sanguineus (assembly GCF_013339695.2). Lineage (NCBI taxonomy): Eukaryota > Metazoa > Arthropoda > Arachnida > Ixodida > Ixodidae > Rhipicephalus > Rhipicephalus sanguineus. The sequence continues at coordinate 112,096,441 of NC_051184.2, forward strand.
CCAAGAGGGAATAGCGCGCTCGTTTTTACCATGCAAGAGGCGATACCTATCAATCAGCTGAGCATGATGGTCTACGTGAGAGACAGCTCTTCGCTTTATTCACTTTCCTCTTGTGTCCGTGTTTCCACGTCCTGTCTTTTTAACACGAATATCTATGAACTAGCTCAGCCACATTCTAGGTTTTTCATTGTCTTTACTTCAATATTTATTTGTTGATTAACTGGAGTAAGAATAACAGGAAGAAATAGTACAAACTCATCGATATATATTGCTTATCTATTTTATTTATCTCTGCACAGTGTACTAGGGCCAAGACTCCAAGAATATGCTATCCAGCGAGTTGTGTCGTCGCCCTTTGAGGCTGAAAGACGCGGCATCGTTGAGGTCAGGCAATACTCGTGAGACTACTGCAGAAGACAAAGATACAACTTCCAGGGAGCTATTCAAGATGTGTCCATCCAGAGGATATGTCTACAGTCGCATTCAGCTACACGAAAAAGCGGTGAGCCGTCATGTTACCTCGCTCTTCACCTTGTAGGCGCACCGAGCTCATCAGCACATTCCCAGCGCCATCTAGTTATGCCATGATTCCCCGTTCGGGTTAAAGCAAGTGTATAACGGCTGCGCGCCGCAATTATGGCGTGAAGCGGCGGAGGCGGCGCGACCACTCTTGGGATTTCGGCGGCGGCGCGAGCGGCGTGAGCAAAAACAGGTGGCGGCTCGGTGCGGCGGCACAAAGGTCTTGCCACAGACCATACAGGCTGCGATGGCGACAGAGTCTCTTGGCATCTCAGGTTAGGGTGCATGACATCGCGCTTTTACCAACTTTTTTTAGATACGAAAGCATCGCTCGGGGTAGTGTCCGTTCTGCGGCGTCCGCACCGATACTAAGCCTGCGTCAACTCTACCCCCTCTCATCGCGCCGGCAAGCGAATCTCCAAGCTGCGAGGCCGCGAAAAAGCACGTTCGCTGTGCTTCCGTCATTCTTTCTCTGTGCAGCGGTGTAAGAAACGCCATGAACAACGTCGGCGCTAGTTGCCTCGGGAAACCGAACGTAAACTCACTGTCAGCAAGCGGTGATTTAAACGCCTCGACAACCACCGTCTCATAGGTCGCAAAACAGAAAGCGAAACCCGATGCGCACCCCCCGCGATCTTTTCGCATCCCACCATGGTTGCATGGATGGAGAGATGCTGTGTTATTTTTTAACACGAACGTGTTTTATGCCGGCGTCGACCAAGACTTCAGTGGCGCATTTCCGTCACGGAAATGGCGTCGAAAAATTTTCACGATCACATGGCAAAGATAAACAGGTTCCGTCAACGGGCATTGAACCCACGACCGCTCGGTCCGCAACAACAGACGCCGGGAATGCTATCCACTGCTCCTCGGCCACAGACTCTAGAGGCTTTAGAAACGCGCCTTTTATATCTACCACCCTCTCGGTCGGCGAGGTGGTGTTGCCCTCTGGGAGCGGTAAGGCACAGTAATCCGTCATTACTGTGGTCTCCGCGATTAGCACCGTCAACGTGTTACACGTCCATCCCATTCGGCGCGTTTTTAATAGAAATTCAATTTTGTCCATGCCTTAACACACCTCGATGTGCCGACCTTCGGCCGAGCGTCGTAAAAGCGTCGGCCTCGCTCATAGCATCACGCTAATGCAAACCAAAAATATCTCTGCGACGCGCGCCTGCCTCACCTGGCTGTAACGCCGCGTTCTCCGCTCACGCACTCGCCCCGAGGAAAATCGCGGCCGGTCTACCGGGGCGGCACGACGCGCTTTGCTTTTCCCTCTAGTCCGGCCGTGGTGCTCAATCACATTTTAACAAAGCGCGGGATGGCGACCAAGTTCTACGTCCAATATACGACGCTCTTCTGGCTATCACACCTCGTTCCCTGATTACGCTTTCGCCGTTCACTACTACAGCTACGACAAGAGCTTCTTTAATCATTTAACATGGGCGTAAGTCGCCGGGATGGAGATGTACCACCAATCATAAAAGTGGGTGCATCCACGTTGAACGGTGCTATAGCTTCCAGACATCAATATATATTTTGGAAACTCTTTTATATGAATGTACCGTAAACATTCAGTTACTTCTGTAAGGGCACGCTTTACTTTCATGTTTTTCGAATTCCTATGACAGAGGGATCAACCATGTTTTTTAAAGACGATAGTCTTTCTTGGGGAACTTAAACGCGAAAATTTTCGTCTGTCTTTCTGTCTGTCTTTCTGTTTATCGGCACGTCCCTCGATTCAGCCACTCGGCCAAAGTTGAACCACTTGCCCAAGCGCCAGCCATCGTGAACGGCTGACTAGGCTCATACCTCTGTACATTGTTCATCAAAAAGCAAACATTACGCATATCTGAGGCGCAACATCACTAGGTAGGTATTAGGTGGTGTGTTCCTTTATTAGAAAATACATAGATACGTAATTCCAGAGACCCTAGTTTCTTAAGCTGCGCTGAAAATGCGACTGCTCCGAAACTTGGCTTCCTCCGTGCCCTCTGCACGAGGTCATTGTAGTGTTTCGGTTTCGGTTCAGTATTGCACTGTACGAGTGCCATGGGGCGCCGCGCTGGCATTCCTGCTTTACCCAGGCGACGTGAATTTAAAAGAAAAACGTCCGCACTCGTTGAGTGCGGACGTTTCTTCTGCTTCGGCGCTTCGCGCCAAACCGCGTGTTCGGGCTGGCCGGCGTCCCCGCCGGTTGCGTTGGTCACTGCCGGTCTTCGCCTGCTGCTGCGCCGGGACTACCAGCCCGCAACACAGCATTCACGTTTCCCGACGTATTGCCAGATGGCGTTCATATCTCACACAGCGCCTCTTCTACCGTCTTTAGACGACATTTGCAGCGAAGCACGCAGATACGCGGAAAATTTTAGGGGCGAAGCTCCTTAAGGCGGCACCCGTTCGTCCCTCGTAATCGTCGTCATCGTAGTAGTCCGTAACAAGTCTTACGCTTTGACCTCCAAGGTGGTGCCGGTGGGAGATTTCTCCTGTGCGTTGTTGAACAATAAAAAATTCGCAGCGTGCGCGTTAACTAAAAGCCGCATTCTTCTGTCTCTCATTCCCCATTAGCAGCCATTGGCATGTTCCAGTAGGAAACGTTAGTAGAAGTAGAAGTGTAAGTGTTAGCTAAAAGCCGACTTCTGTCTCTCATTCCCATTAGCAGCCATTGTTTACCTCCAAGGTAGTACCAGAGAATATCTACCACTTTAGAGAACGGAAACTGTACCTTTGAGTGTAGTACGGAAATAAGGGTAGCGGCGGCGTACTGAACTGCAATAGAGCGAGGCAAGATGGCGCTGCAAGTACTATCATCACCATTAGAAAAACGCGTTTTTGCGGTTGGTTCGCCCTGGTCGCGCTACTGCGCTTTTTGTTCCCTGTGGTATTTTGTTCTTTGTCGTTGCTAAATCGCTGCTCGCGTGTGTAATATTTATAGCCAGGTGACCAAACTGGCCTCGACTGGCAAAAACAACGTCAATCAAGTAAGATTTGCATCATTTATTGTGAGTGCCCAAGCTGGTACAAGCAATGTATACAGTCAGGTCCAAGCAAAAGTCACTCATACACGTCGAAAGCTTTCAACCCGTACGTGTGTAATCAGTCTGAAAGCTGACAAATATGTGCATATAACTGAACACCGACATCGCTGAAAGAACGTTGCTCTCGTTGTGTAGCAGCATCCGAGTTTTAACAGCATAGCTTTAGGACAGGGGTCTTATCCTTCCGTTAGTTATGCGGCGCTTGCCATGTTGTGTTGATCTTTGAGTGCATGGTGTGGAGTCAGAAACGAAACGTGCGCTACGCCGACAGATAGTTAGCGCAGTGAGAGCAGTGTAGTTTTGATTAATCTTTTACGTAAACAATCGCGGATGCGTACAGTTCTGCATCCTTCTCGCTCTGCGATGTCACCTTGAATGCGTTAAAAATAAAGAATATCGCGTTGTGTCTACAGGGCAGGCACGAATTTCTCGGCTAAATTCTCGGCCGTGAAGCCATACCATAGGTATTACGTATTCAGGTAATAGGTGGAAGAAAATATTTCAGGCTCGTTTTGTTCCTCGATATAGTTCAGTTACACAGTTTCTACAGCTAGAATTTCTTGGCGCTAGTAGTAATCGGACTGCTGAGTATGCAGCATAGATGAATGCTAAAGAAACAGAGATATAAGGCGAGTGCTTACAGATACTAGAAGCACAATTGTAAGAAAATAAGCTTTAGGCATGCAGTGTACATCTTTGTTGGTGCTCGCACAGAACACTAAACAACTGCTCAGCCGTAAGCACAATCTCTGTATCACGTAGACATGTCGATACAACTTGAGCACTCTATTGCAAGCAGACTCACGAAATCAAGCTGTGGGGCATGATGTGAACCTGTGCCAATGCTGGATAAATAAAGGTCATATCTATATTGCATACTTGTTATTGTGTTATTTACTTTTTCAATATATTTGGGCTTGGGAGCTCAAGTATGTAGTCTCCCTGCTACTTTTAGAAGCTCCGGCTTGAAATACTGCCACATGCGCACCTTTCTATGTTTTATGTTATTGGCCAATTGCACGTGTAGTTACTGCGTTGCGCAAACCGTGCCAGAATGTCTGGGAACATTCCAGATTATTTTAGGATCTTCTGTTAGGCTGGAGCATGCAACTGCAAACAGCTTAGTTTATTGTCGAACTAACGCAGCCACCAGTGATAATGCTGGAATGTTCGATGCCGCAGGTATAAATGCCGACGCGCCTTGCCACAGATCAGTTTATCGACGGCCGACGCCTGTTCGCCGCTATCAGTGTGCAGTGTGTATTGCTGTAGTTTGACTTTTCGTTTCCCGGCCACAAGTTCGGCCGAATAAAAAGTTTCATCTTGGACACACCGACTGCTGCTTTCGTCGACGTCACGACCCCGTGACAATACGTAAAATCTTGTAGTGTGGCTGTGGATAAGTCCAAGTTCATGTATGTTATAAATTACCTCTTCGATTTCCTAGGTTTTTTTCGTGACAGTAGTTCACAGACTTTCACTTCATAGTGGTAGGTGCTACAACTGTGACATGTTAATTTAATCAAACAGCAGAAGTAGGTGTGTTCAAACAAATTTGGGACGTTTCTCTGATATGTAAAAAAGAAAACACTACCATACTCACTGAACACAATCTCACTCATCACGACAACGTAAACGTGCTTGGTGAAGCTGTGCTGGAAGAAGTGCTCGTCACACTTATAATTTGTTTATTAGCTGTAAGTAATTTGAAGGAGCCCCATTGAACATTGCGTATCTTTTTGTAAACTTATATGATCTAAACACAGTTAATTAAGGCAAAACAGTTTTGAGCATAGTTTGTAAACTGTCTCATAAGGCACAACTAAATGTTGCATTTACGTTGCGCGGCAGCTGTATTTTCGATGGAGGCGAAAATGTTTGAGCCCCGTGCACTTAGGTTTAGGTGCGCGTCAAAGAACCCCAGGTGGTCGAAATTTCCGGAGCCCTCCACTACGGCGTATCGTGATTTTGGGACGTTAAACCCCAGATATTATTAGATGTTGGAAAGACTGTTAATTCTCCTCACTGCCGTGATGTTCGTTTTGTAATGTGTTTTATAATTAAAAAAAAAACTGACCCTACGTTTCGAGAGCCGTTTGGTATTTTTAGTTTTTTTTTAAATTAAGAAGACTAATGATTAAATGTGGCTGGAGAGTCTTTTTATTCTTATAATCTTGCCCAGCCAGACAGACTTCTATATATTTACCCTTAAATTTATAATTTCTGATGATTCACATGCAAACCATGATATGATTATGAGTCATACAGTAGTGGGCAACTCTAGGTTGATTCTAACTGACTGGAGTTTAACAAACGCAGTTGTAGCCTTGAAGAAGACAAGACTGCTTGTCGAAACATTTGCTCCAGCGACACCTCTTCTTCACAAATTTTTCGTCTCTTCAAGCTTCCGTCTTTCCCTGAACTTCAGATGCAGATCTAAGCACACGAGTGTCTTTGCATTTCGCCCCCAATGAAATGTGACCACCGTGGCTGTGTATAAAACCTGCGTCGTTGAGCTCAGCAGTGCCAGGTAACGTAACTAATGCACGGAGCTAGTGCTCAATTTCAACGCTATTGCGGTGTAGATTGCATGACACAGTAGACAGCTAATACTTGTAGACGATTGTAGGCACAGCTCCATGAGATGCCTGGTAAACCATTCACAAATACAGCATTGCAAGCGTGAGGTTCAAGATGACCTGTTGTAGCAGCAGACGTTCACATCTTTCGCCGCACTTGTAGAGTGGACATTCGGGGGTAGTCACCCTGTCGTTGCCTGCAATCTGGAAAAACAAGTAATGACATCACCAGATATGATAAGCATAATCAATGAAGTATTAAATTTTGCAAAAGTAAACTATGAACATAGTGAACAAAAACAGCGGTTTGTTATACATACATGTAAACGTACCTTATAATGCATGTTGTATCACTCGGGCTAGCTTCTTTACAAGGCGTGTCATGTAACAGGTGCCTTGCTCATTGCACACAGCTGTTTCCTTGTCAGGCCAGGAGGCTACAGCAGAAAAAAATATTTCGTATTATAGTGACGGTTTTTTATCACACTAAAGTGAAAGTACACTCATAATTATGTGAAGCTTTTGTTACACTAAATGTGTAGTAAAGGTAACCTAAACTGACAGCAGGAGAAATGAGACCTCTAAACCTGGCTTCTCAAATGCGATCCGGCAAACTATAACTCATATGTTTTTTGCACTGATATACGGGCTAGTTACGAAGATACATGCGAGGCGTTGGTGATGCAATTGCCTCCCTTTATTTATTGCAGTGGCCTGGTTAATGTTAACCGAACGATAAAACTCAGCAACCCGCTCCCACGTGAAGCCACGCCGCAAGGAACGCACGTTTTCTCAACGACAGAGTATGACGTTGAGAAATTGAATATTACAGTGCGTCGCCTCCGTGTGACACCCACACAAAGCCATTGGTTAAAAAAAAAACTGAAGCAATGGGTTTTTACTCACCGGTCCGTGTATTCTCGGGCGCTAAACGAGTGTCATCCGGTGAAAGCTTCAACGGTCCCTTCGTTCCCCGGAAGTCAGCTGAATGCACTTCGCGAAGGGATTTTAACGAGTCAAAACGAACAGAACAAAAGCGAGTGTGTCGGCCGGCAGTGGCTCGAAACATTTACAGCGAAACGAAACAGCGCGAGACCCATCCCAATGCACCGCGAACCGTTACTTGTCGTTGCGCCGCGGTATATTTTGAAATGAAGATAATGATGCCGATAGGCTGCTGACAACTACGAGTTGTTGGAGCAAAACTATTACAAAAGATTGATGACGTGGTACCTGGCAAGGCAAGGCCACTTCGTATAAACAGCAATTTGTTTATTGAAGTGTAACAGTAAGCAAACAACTAAACTTCCTTATTTCAAGAATATTTTAATTTGAAGTTTGGGCCCGACGAGGGCGCCCCTACATAAAAAGTCAAATAGCGCGAATGGCGGCCACCACAACGTCGCCATGTTATCCTAACGCAGAGGTTAGTAGATCCACTCCGGTGTTTGAAGCTGGAACTCGCCGCGGTCGATTTTTTCGCCCTCCGCGGCGATCGCTGGAACTTCAGACTTTCCGGGGCCTGGTAGTGCCTGGTGAGATTTCTCCTGTGCGTGATTAAACAATAAAAATTTTGTTCAAAACGCCGTTGATTGATGAAATAAACCAACGAAAGACGCCAGATGTTTTGTAAAAGCAGAACGAAAGAACGCCAGATGTTTTTCTTAAAGTGTAGTAGTAGTAGTTGTATGTAGCCACCTCGCCCGATCGTCAACGGGCGAGGTGGACCGGCAACGGCGCGAGGACCCTGCCGTACGAGAGTTAAATCACACTAAAAGACATACTTTGCGGGCGATACACTCTAGTGAGCTTTCAACTTTTCGTCTTAATGTACATGATAAAGAAATTGTTTCGTTGGGCATGCTACCGACCTCGCGTCGTGGAACGCGCGTCCTGCCTTCCCTCTAGCCTTTGCCTTTAATTCGCACAGGGCGAGCGGGGAATGCGGTCGCTCTTGGCGCTCTTTCGCTCGGGAGCGGACTTCCTTGCATTTCACCGATCACAAGTGATAATGAAGGGACCACGTAAACCAACAGTACAATAAAAGTTTGATGTTTATTATATACACGATGTTTCACACTCTTTATATTATGTACTGGGCGCATTTCACGGAAGAGTTTCACGGTTTACAGATGGTTCCCTCCGTAGCTTCGCCCCACTCATCATCATTCACCCCGTGGATATGCTGTGAATTTTTTTTTCACCGTATTTCTACCAAAAACTGCTGGATGTCTCGCTGTTTGTAAACTGATGTTTCGTTAGGCGTAAATCGTTATTTTACCAAGGATATCCTTGAGTCTTTTCATACTTGTAAATAAGATTCGGCGTCTGCTGTAGAGATAACTGGGTTGGTGTAATAGAATGGAAATAATTTTACCGTCCAGATGAGTAAGATAAAGCAAAGTTTGAAGAAATCCATTTGAAAGTGTTGCGGCTGAAACGAATCGGGTTACGCTGTAAGTCCAGTATAGACGGCTCCGTTGACGATCAGCAACCGCGTTTCCGTCTGGCAGTGAGCGAGGGTAATTGTCAGTTTGTGTGTGCATATACCGAGGCCAATGTAACTGGCAGCGAAACCCACATGTTCAGAAAATGGCAGCCCCATCTGTGTGAGGAGAGAACACTCCGGCGGAAAAAAAAGGTCACAGGATATCCACGGAGTGAATGATGATGAGTGGGCGAAGCTGCGGAGGTTCATCGGTAAACCGTGAATCTTCCGTGAATTCTGCCCAGTACATCATCACCGACGTGAGATCGGGTGCGTTTATACTAAAGGTTCGATGAGTTATGACGACTTGCAGCTCACTTTAATTTGACATGTACGCTGTGAATTTTCATTGTTTAGAAAATCATTGCTTTCGAAAACATCTGGCGTCTTTCGTTAAGCAGCTGGCGTCTTTTCGTTTTTCTTTAGAAACATCTGGCGTTCTTTCGTTTTGCTTTTATAAAAACATCTGGCGTCTTTCGTTGGTTTATTTCATCAATCAACGGCGTTTTGAACAAAATTTTTATTGTTTATCACGCACAGGAGAAATCTCACCAGGCACTACCTTGGAGGTAAACAATGGCTGCTAATGGGAATGAGAGACAGAAGAAGTCGGCTTTTAGCTAATATTTACACTTCTACTTCTACTAACGTTTCCTACTGGAAGATGCCAATTGCTGCTAATGGGGAATGATAGACAGAAGAATTCGGCTTTTAGTTAACGCGCACGCTGCGAATTTTTTATTGTTCAACAACGCAGAGGAAAAATCTCCCATCGGCACCACCTTGGAGGTCAAACCGTAAGACTGGTTACGCACTAAGACTACTACGACGACTACGAGAGACGAACGGGTGCCGCCTTAAGGAGCTTCGCCCCTAAAACCTAAAGCGCATGCGATGCGATACCAGGTATTTAAGTGACGTCATTTTGTTAGAACTAGCGCGAAATTTGATCTAAACAATGTTTTCGTAAGCCCCTGATCGCTAAGGAGTCGCGCTAAGGCGTGTCCGCGAGTCCATGACTAATGACCTTCAACTCAACGCCAGCTAAATTATTATCCATTCATGACTAGACAGTGGTGTTGAAGTTCACTGCAGTGTAATTCGCCTTGATTTTACTAGGAAACGTATGCTTCGAAATTTTATTCGGCGTTCGTGGCATCTTCCGCAGAGTGATTGAGGCAACCAGCAGCGTACGTCACGTATTTGCAGCGTTGCTAATTTGCTTCGCACATACGCAGGTTTCCTAAAAAGTGCACATTGCTTGTGTGCTTCAGTTCTACCAGGAAGAAATGACGCTTAGTCACGCCAAAATTACGACGTTTCAATTTATTTCAATGGGCTCAATAACGCACTTTTATTACACTGCACATATTGAGCACGAAGTGTGGTAATATGTACAAAAAGTGCCCGGACACTACGCGCACTATGCATTGCCTTATACTCCGATGAATTGCCGCTAAGTGTAACGTACACAGGCATGCGAATCGTAGCGCGATAAATAGCATAGCCATCTGCTCACCGAGAGCAGGTATTACAGTAGGCAACTGCATGTTCACGAAGGAAGCCGGGCCGCACGATTGCTGATTCACGAAAATCCAGCGTGCAGAGTATTCTGGAACATTTCTGGAACATTCTAATAGCAGTCAATGAATTGGAGCCTAGCTAGACGTCTTACAATCGAAATTTTCGCATCGGGAAATAGTCCATTCTTCTCTCGCACCCACCCACATGGGATTAGTTTCAGCAGTTTCAGTTTTATGCGGAGTAACAAATTGGGAGTTTTTGTGGCTTATGGATGAACAACTCTGTTACACGGCTGTTCTGTGTCTGTTCTCGTTTCGTTGCGTTCGTTTCTTTTGTTTTCATTTCAAGAGACGCTTCACGCGAGTACCCTTGCTCTGCGCGCACGAACACACACAACGACAAAACGCGGCTGCGAGACGCGCGGACTTATACATTTTGCTGACCGAACCTCATGCGTAGCTTTCCAAGCGTTGCCTCCTATGTATGGAGCGGAGTATAGGAATGGCATGCCTCTCTCCCATTGTCGTGTCCACAGTTTGATGTTTATTGTGACATCATGAGGAGACAAGTGACATGGTTCATAAGTGTTACAGAAGGAGGTCCCAAAGTAAGCACTGTCAGCGGGACCTCCTATCGATATTGTATCAATTGAATACAGGGCAAACAAGTGGCGAGCAATAGAAAAGTATATTGGAAACACGAAATCGAAAAACAATAAAAAATTTAGGGCAGCCTCGCACGAGCGGTGCCAAGCCTGAAGGAAGTGCAGAGCTGGGAATTTTTTCTTGCTTTCCTCCTCTCTTTGTTTCTTTTTCTCTTTTACCGTTTTACCCTTAATTTCTGTTTATATCTATCTTTGCTTCCTATTTTTACCTCTCTCTCTTACTGCTTCTCCCTTGCTTCCTCTTGCCTGCGTTACGCCAAGCGACGAAACCATGCGAGAGCCCGGGCCCCTAAAGTGCTCCGCACTTAAAAATGTAAACATATCTGAAAAAGCATGAATTGCAAGAACAGTACAGTAAGCACAAAATATAATAAATATCAAACAGATGGACGTGAATTATAAGTCACAAGGCTTTGCGAAGCCATTATTGTAAATAGAGCTCGGTGTGGCTGTCGTTCCAACACACAGCCCGTCCAAACTTCGCGCCGGGCACACGTAGCCGTGACATGGGCCACCGAGGAAGTACACCACTGCCGAGGAAGAGGATGCTCAGAGGAAGAGGATGCTCAGAAAGAGGATGCTCAGAGAAAAGCTCTTCGCAATGTCGCTCGGCATCGAATGCGGCGACTGCGGGTAGACGCGCATTACCGCGCCGAAGATGCTGCTGCGAAACGGCGTCGTAGGGCGGGTCACTCCGCCACTACACTCATCAGCGGTACGATACCTGCGATTTGGCTCCGCAGCCTTCGCTTCAGTGACAAGAAAGGTTCTCCGCAAGTATAGCTGATGCTCCGTCATTCACCGCCGTTAGAGACAGATGATGAAAGACGCCAGGCCTGTGTCACCCGAAAACAAAGTTCTACAGAACGCGGCACCTAAATAGTTTTCTAGAGTATAACTGTATGGTCACGCGCAATGCACAATAAGCTACTCAAGTCAAAATTTAACTACAGTGTAATCACATTACAACGATGTCGGATATAAAGATATATCGGCAATAATGATCAAATTGTGCAGATTTCTCAATAGTCACATTGCCCCGACGTAAAATCAAATCAAAAAGAGAAGGCATTCGATTCGGTGGAGACATCAGCAGTCATGCAGGCACTGCGGAATCAGGGCATCGACGAAGCCTACATAAACATAATGGAAGAAATCTACAGCGGATCCACAGCCACTATAGTCCTCCATAAAGCAAGCGACAGAATCCCAATAAAGAAGGGCGTACGGCAGGGAGACACGATCTCTCCAATGCTATTCAACGCGTGTTTACAGGTGGTTTTCAGGGCCCTAGATTGGGAAGAATTAGGGATAAGAGTTAATGGAGAGTATCTCAGTAACCTGCGATTCGCAGAAGACATTGCATTGATGAGTAACGAGGGAGACGAATTACAGCTCATGATTACTGAACTGGTTACGGAATGTAGAAGAGTAGGTCTGAAAATTATTATGCATAAAACTAAAGTAATGTGGAACAATCTCGGCAGACAACAGCGCTTTGCGATAGGGGGCGAGACATTGGAAGTTGTGAAGGAGTACGTCTACTTAGGACAGGTAGTAACCGCGGAGCCGAACCATGAGAGTGAAATAACTAGAAGAATAAGGATGGGATGGGGCTCATTCGGCAAGCATTATCAAATCATGAATGGTAGTCTACCACTATCCCTCAAGAGGAAGGTATATAACAGCTGCATCTTACCGGTACTGAAATACGGAGCAGAAACCTGGATACTTTCAAAGAGGGTTAAACTTAAATTGAGGACGACGCAGCGAGCGATGGAAATGAAAATGCTAGGTGTAACCTTAAGAGACAGGAAAAGAGCAGAGTGGGTCAGGGGACAAACGGGGATTAAGGATATCATAGTTGAAATCAAGAAGAAGAAATGGGTATTGGGTGGGCAAGAGTAGACGTCGGCAGGATAACCGGTTTGTTTATTAAGGGTAACTGACTGGATTCCAAGAGATGGCAAACGCTGAGGG
>NC_051184.2:112109332-112189331 GCF_013339695.2 Rhipicephalus sanguineus
GCGGCCTCTTCGACCTGTATCTACGTGTTCGCCAGAACAGTCGCCGTCGACAAGTGTCGTCCCCTTGTGGTCTCTGACGCAAACTGCGAAGGCGCTACGTCCCGCATACTTTGCAGCGTCCACGTATCCCGCCTGCGGATCATTGCGGTGGTTGTTCCCTGACGTTGTTTTACTTTGGTTGAGCCGCCATCCTCGGTAATGTTCGGGATGCATATTGCGGGGGATCCGCTGAACCTCCAGCCATCTCGGAGCAGAGACGGTATGTTGCCCTTACGTTCGCCGTCGGGTTCTTGGATGGTCGCGTATCCTGTGCGTCGGAGAACATCCGGCCAGTGTGTGAGAGCTTGATTCGATCGACGTGTGAGGTGTGCTTCGGCGAGTTCTTCCCATGTGTTCTGAACACTCACGCGAAGCAAGTGGTCCGTTGAAGCATTTGGTGGCAGTCCTAGGACAAGCTTCGTGGCCTTTCGCGTAGGTAAATTTAGGTTTTGTTTCTCCGCTGAGACAAGGGATTCCGCATGTTATGCGGCTCTAAAGAGCTTGTACCATTCGCAAAGTGTCATGCTCTTTAGAGCCACTGCGGCGGTTGGCCACCCGTCGGACGAGTGAGTAAACTTTGCGACTGCGTTCTACAGCCGCGGTAGGGTAGCAGAGCCGGACCCGTCCTTATATGCATGAGTCCAAGGAGTGTAAGTGAGTCAAGTTGCGGTATTTGGATGCCTTGTATAAGGAATTGTGGGTCCGGAGCGTCATAAATTGGTGGTCTGCCCCGGGTCCGTGCCCCGAGGACTAACAGTTCGGATTCTTCTGGAGCGCACTGAAGACCACATGTCTTGAGGTATCGTTCAATGGTGTTAACCGTTTCCTGAAGGCGGACATTTAGAAAAAAAACAACAAAACGGTGAACGAAATACGCAGTACTCACAGAGCAAACATGAGACGCAGTAGTGAGCCCCCAGCAGTCTCACTTCGCATGAGCAAGCCACAGTTTTCGTTTGCAATGGTTCGTTGGCAACCAGAACAATTATAAGCCCTTTTGCAGTGGTAACTGCGCAGCGGTACGCAACATCCAAGCATTTCTGCTCCTCAGGCTCCGCTGACAGCGTTTACCGCGCTACCACTAGCTTCGGTGCCGTATTGTCGAGGAATAACTGCAATTACACTGTGCGGCAACAGGAATCGGGCGAAGGCGCAGTGGAGGGACCAAGATGGCGTGACAGTCCGGCGTCACTCTCTGGCAACATTGTGTTTTGGCAGGCGACGGTGTGTTGGCGGCATGTAGTGCGTCGAAGGCTGACATCACCCTAAAACGGCCGGTCATGTAGGCCCCCTACCCTGTAACGGTGCCATATATACCCTCCATATACGGCTCTGCTCTGTAAGGACACGTTGCATTCCTTCACCAGCCTTGCTCCACTGTGGGATAGCAGTAAGTTGTCCCGGTTGTCGCCCATAACTGTGTATAGAACAAACTGTGAACGATTAGAGTATCCTTTGGAACGTTCTACTGGAGAGCAGTAGGCCGTCTCGGCGCATTTGTGTGGATTTAAAACCGTTATCCATTGCGCTCAACAGGAGCGCCAAAAGGCTGGTCTTCCATTCAGCATTAACGGCGGCACAAGTTTGATGGTAACATTTTTCTTAGAATATGAGTGTCATTGAAACTCGTCTCGACCCTGGCAAGCAACGAGGTTATTTTCACTAAGGAACGCGAAACATTATTTCAAATTCTCGATTCTTACGAGAAGGCGCAGCTCCAATGCTGGGTTTACCACTACAAACGCTCTCCGCTTGCGTCCGTGAGCTGTTGCTGACTCGGTGCAGTTGTTCTAACCGAAACGGCATGTGGGGTTTAGCTGAAGAATAGCAAATGTCGCGCGGCTCGGCAGGCAGTGTTATGCGGCCCCCGGTACGACCTCAGACCCTCCTTCATCCAACTAACGAAAGAAAAGTTGCACGACTTCCTGCACCTGTCGGTGACCAACCTTGATGTAGATATTTGCTAGTTGTCTAAGAATGTTCAGCACCGAAAGTCGCATTGAGGCAGCTTTTTTTTAGCTTGTAAGCCATGTTTAAATATTGCAACGTTTTAACATGCGCGCTGAAAATATACACGATTTATATTCTAGTTTCGTACATCATTAATGTCGATTCACAGAATTTTTACACTTCGGCAACCTTGGCCACGGCCGCTCGGGAGCGCGCGTCTCGTGTTCGAATTTCCGGCCGAATGAAAAGTGCTCCCTATCTGTATCGTTCCACAACGCTGTCCTTGCCCAGTGACAAGCACGCTGCCGTTCGCGTAATCGCCATGAACGCGTCTGCTGGCACAGGCGAGCGCCTTCTCTATATTGAATAAGTATAGGTTCGACTGTTATGAGAGGTTGTTACCAGTTGAATTGACCTGTTGGAAAAGTAGAGCCACGCGCTACTTTTCTTATATTTACCGGTTGTTGACAATATAACGATGAGCTAATTATGTGCATCATTTAACGGTAGCGGTACGCACATATCGGACATGGTTCAGCGTGTCGGTATCACCCGCAAGAATGCCCGAAGGGCGCGCTATTAAAGCAACGCTCCTAGACTTTGCTTCAGTTTGAAAACTGCCCTTGAGACGCGCATTAATAAGTGACCCATTTCTGTATCCACTCGCGATGTGGAACGCCGGGTAAACAATGCGTTGAACGCCACCGCGCGCCCGGAAACGGGTAGGGCTCATTCCGCGCGCCGCAGTTTTCAAGAAAAAAATATCTAAGAGCGTTCTGTTGTAGCGCGCTGCTTAAGCACAAAATAACAACAGTGACAGTGAGTTCGCGCTTGTCTGGTGTATAACTGCGCGTTCTTTTCGAGCGTCTTTGCTTGCATTTGACCAGCGTGCTGCAAGTCTCGAGCGGGGCCAGTTGTCAGTTCGTGGTGGCCCTGGGTGTTCTCTCTCTCAGTCATTTGCGCTTGAGCGGCGCGCTGCAAGTATCGAGTTGCGTCGAGTATCGAGGGCAACGGCGACAGCAATGGCAACGGCACAAACCTGCCGATAGTGTCCATATAATTTTGTTTGCAATAAAATGGTACCTCGCCATGATTTGGGCTGCATCATAGTTTCGCCACTGTCTATACAGCAGGTCTATAAATGCTGTGAGCTAGTTTGAAGGACCCTTCAGGGTGCCTTGCACGTTGGAGGCTGAGACTTCAAGAATTCGACATTATCACCATTTAAGTCTGGACGAAAGTATTCTGACGCCGACGGCTTGTTTCGCGCACCTGTTGATCTCCCGCCGCATGACGATCTCGACGAAGACAGCTTCTTGGGGCCCATGAGTGCCGATGACTTCGCCGAACAACAGCGAAGCGATCCGAAACTCAGAAGCCTGGCAGAGTGTTGAAAGGCAAGACCAGGGTGGCACTCAAAGTATTCAGGCAAGAACTGGCGTCGTTTTTCTTGCGAAACTTTCTCCAAATATATAATAATAATAAAAACCTTAATGAAGTTCGGCGAAATTGATTCCGGCCGGGCCCCAGCCCCGGCCTAGTCGTCGGCCGAGATCCCTTGGGCTCGCTCCCCTTCCTCGGCCCACTGCTGTTCTGCCATTGCGGTGCTGAGCAGAGCCTCCTCTCAGCATGGCCTGCGGTTCGAGACTGTCTGCCCGAGATTATTGTGTACTTCGTTGTCTACGGTCGAGCACTCCCATTGTATGTGTCCCTCTGATGCCCTTGAGTCGCGCGCCTAACATCCATCTTTCCAACAAACACGATGGTAGCAGCGATGAAAGATAACTGCATTTGGTAAGCGCGTGTTTGCAGTTGTCTCCACGCAACACCCACCACCACACAACGGATTTGCAGATAATTCGTTATGTGGCGGTGCGTATTTCCGTCTTCCTAGCTTGTAGTGCTGCTATATTTCATTGTAGCTAGTCATATGTTCCCCCCACTCTTCCCCGCGTGTGATCTTGGTCGAGCGTCGTCGGGGTTCGCAACAGCTCTCGTGTGCCGCCTCGTTGCCGGCCTGCGTGCTTGCATCATGTAAAAAATAACACTCACACGAATAAGTAGCATGCTCTCGGAGCCGAAAGAAGCCGTCACGAATGAAATGTTTCAAACACGCCAGCTGAGTGTCAGTCACATTTTTTTAGATGCGCAACTTTGTAATGCACGCCGTTTTCTGTTGCGTGTAGTCTGCATCTTACATGAAACGAGGAAATGATGCTTTGCTACTTTCCCGCCGTGATAACACGCCTTTCGGCACGAAAAAGAAAACAAAATTAGAAGTCCTTGCCCTATCGGCAAAATCGGGGCAAGGTAAGCTTGGTATGTGCGCACCAGACGTACTTTTTTTAATTTTTTCTTTCTTTCTATCGCATTCCGCAACACAATCTTCTGTTTCCTCCTCCATGCCGGGAATGGGACGGCCATCCTCGTATTTAGCGGCAGGCAGAAACGAAATGTGCCAATGTTTAATGACTAGGGACCTCTATAAAAGATCAAACTCTCTCGATTGCGGGACGAGGAGTTATTGAAAAAGGCGCATAAAAACACGCACGTGACCGACGGGCATTCGAGGGCCTCATTCGAGGCGCCAAATTTCCTTCTTTCTTGTTTTCTTTTATACGATAGCAATTATATGGACAGTCTCGACGGATTTTTGCCGTCGCCGTCATGTCTCGTATGCAGTCCAAATTGATAAGGTCCCCTGTGTTCTTGTGTTCTACCGCGAGTAAAAGCGCGCGAGCGGGGGTGACGAACGCGGCCGAAGCAGAGAACGAATAAGCCGGGCCATTTCCGTCGCTCGGAGGATGCTTGCAATAACATCACCTGCCGTCGAAGCAGACAGGAAATAACAGACCTGCCGTCTAGGGTGCTTGCAATAACATAACCTGCCGTCGAAGTAGACTGGAAACACCCCGCTCGTCTTTAACAAGCATGAAAAGAGGGGGGGGGGGGGCGCTTGAGCTTTGAATGTAAGGGCGTGCGTGCTATCTGGACAGCCATCACAGCGGGCCGCTGGTGTACCCTTCTACGTGCTGCGCTCTCAACTCGAAGTGACTATGCGGACAGAGCATCTCTTCCTGGAGCGGCCGTATTCTCTTCCACAAACGTTTTGTAGTTACGCGAGTTCGCATACAAAACAGTTAGCTGCCCGCCTCACTTCGTATAACACTACAATTTGTTGCTATCGCATTCATTACGTCGCCCTTGCGCTGAAACTGTGACATTTTTTTTTCTTTTTGCCGTCACACCTACGTAGCCACTGCTTCGCCCGCTACATAAAGCCCCTATAGAATCGGAAAAGTACAGCTTTCTCTTGATCTACGCCACTCCCTCCTCTCCACGCCTCTGATAGGGCGGCTGCGGTCACGTGGTAGCGCGCGCCCTTTTTCTCGGTGTTTTGTTTCTTTCGCCTCTCGGCGCCATGTTGAAGTTTCCAACGTGCCATGTGCTGTGTGTTCGCCCCATGTGAAGTGCACGTGTGCGTATCGCTCGTTTTCTCGCGATGCCGGGTAGCTGTGCGTTTCGCTGTCATAACCGTGACACACAAGGGAAAAAGTTTTCTGCCTTTCCTCGCAGAAAAGAGATTGCAGGTCGTCGCATAGTCTGGCTCCACAGAATAGGTCGAGCAAACTTCGAGCCGAGATCGGGGCGGCGTTGTGAGGTATGTGCTCGTGTAACTCTTGACAGGCGTCTTGCTTTGCCGTGTGACATATGTGGTGTATTACTTACTTAATGTCACGCGAAATTTTGTGTAATTTGTCATGCACCAAGACAGTCACTTGCTCGAGCAAGTGACTGTCTTGAACACATCACATGGTCGAAATTTCCAGAGCCCTCAACTATGGCGTGCCTCATAATCATGTCGCGGTTTTGGCACGTAAAACGTGACATATTATTAACTCTGAAAGAACGAGTGCCATGCACTGCAACACTAGGTTGTGTTCCACACATTCTACTAACCTTTCACTGTGATGTGCGGATGGAAGGGCGAAGACAGCGCGAGCGTCGGAATGAAAGTGCGATAGCAAAAAAAAAAAAAACCTAGCGGGCAGAATTTATCGAAAGCCGTGCATTTACGGGCAGCTCCTCCATAATATGGTCTAATTTGGCGATCCACTTCTGGGTGACAGTCAGAACTTTCTGCATATTCGGAACATGAGCGGGGCTTTAGTTTAGCGGACCGTGGCTCACCAGCCGGCGTCAAAACGCTACAAATTGCAAATATCACCTGTGCTGTACTTTTGCAAAATATCTCGCATTGCATAAAAGTGCGGCAATAAAAACATCTTTCAGAAAGGTATGCTCGTTTGGTGGGATCTTTAACCGAGCTGCAGCCGCTGAAGATGTCCGTTTGAAATTTGACACTTCAATAGAATGAGTGGGTTAATGTCGTTGGTTTTAGCATACTGGTTTTAAATCTTCATTTATTGGTTTAATAACTTTATTTATTGTCAAGCTGCTCCGCACAGGCCAAACGTCCCAGAACGGCGTACTGCGAGCACACGTCATTGGGCAGGCAAATGAGATAATAATGATACATGTGGTTTTACGAACCAAAACTACGATATGAATACGAGGCACACCGTAGTGTAGGGCTCCGGAAATTTTGATCATGTGGTGTTCTTTAACGTTCACTGGCATCGCACAGTACGCGGGGCCTCTAGCATTTCACCTCTATCGAATTATGACCGCCGCGGCCGGGACCGAACACGCGACCTTCGGGTCAGTAGGCGAGCGCCGAGACCGCTACATCACCGCGGCGGGCAGGCCGAGGAGAAGTAACATATGTGAAATGTCATGAAGTTTTGATCGAGAACCTTCATGTGAATTGCAGGCACTGCTGCAGTTATATATGATAGAGATAGTTTATACGCACGGGAACTATTCCTTCCCAAACGGCGTGACTTGACATCACAGCTGCCATGTAAATATTTCTTACCGATTCAATAAATATCGCGTCGTGTTTACAGAATTTTATGTCAACCTTTTTAAGTAAACCCAGACCCCGATATCCGCACCAGATACACAGGGAAAGGCTACGCTCCGAAAAGTACCGTAAACGACGTCCAATTTGCTACAAATTGTACATGGCTTACAGCAGTTCTTCTGGCGCGCTATAAGGGAATTAGGCACCGCCGTCACACGCGAAAGACGCGCAGGAGAGGAGGAGGCGGAGGGGAGAGCAGATGGCGGTTTTTTTACGAAGTATAGACCAGAACACAGCGAATTCCATGCGCATCGCCATATTTGCATCGCGCGTCGCGCCATCTATCGCACACGCGAGGAAACAACGTGCGCGGGCTGCCACGCTAGCAGACGCCGCACAGAGCAAACGTGAAACTCCCGAAACTCAGCCCGTCGGAGAGCGTGTTTCGCGTCTTTTCTGGCCTGGACATTTTCGCTGATTTTATTGGAACATCAAGAACATCTTGCTCATGCAAGTCCACAATGTATACAGTACGTGCTGAGTGGGCTGCGGAAGCAACCTCGTCGGATACGTACGCTGTTACATTTGTAAAAAAACGTTCTCGCTGTAGTACGCGTGAATCGTAATCGCAGTGCAGCTCGCGAAAGAGTGAAACGATGTTTTGTTGCCCCATATTACAAGTTGTGCACAAAGTTTTGTGAAAGCTCATCATTTCAGCATTCATCGCGTAATAATTAGAGTACGCTTACGGGTAGTTTCGCGGAACGTAATTTTTGTTTCACGAGCGCTCTTACAATAATGCGTCTTGCTCACAAAAGCGTGCTATCAGAGAGTATCACCTGCAGTGACGTTCATCGATCCCTTTTGGAAGCTATCTGCGCGATTTTATTCTTGTAACGATGGTGTTTTACAAGCGAAACTGTGCTACTATTAGTTAAGCCGGTTAGCTACGTCTGCGACGTAAAGGACACTGGCGCGAGTACTCTTTACTTACGTGCCAATATATGTATTATGTGCAGCTGGATGCGTCGTGTCCAAATAAATTTGGGGACATCGAACACTGCAGTGAAAGCACGAAATTCTGGCCAGCTGTTGAGGAGCACCGTGCCATTTATTACCTTTCGAAGACGAAATCTCGAAGGCGTGGATGCCATCAAAAGCACTAAAGCTTAATACTACGTTGAAAGTGGCAAAGCATGCTGATTTCTTGTGCTTGAAAGCACTACCTTGCACTACATTTTCGTCAAAGGAAACGCTCGAAGGTATGAAGTGCACCCCCACACAAAGCTCGCGCCTGCCTTCAACCCAGCTGCGTGTCACGCAAATTAGGTTCGCAAAACGAAATAGGTGGGCACCACACTGCAGAATACACGCATTTAGTGTACTTACTCGAGCATTTTCACTCGGCTCCTAGTTTTTTTGCTTGAATCACAGTTATCCACTCGCGGCGAAGCTGAAAATACCGCACCGGCACTATTTCCGTGGCGCGTCGTATAATCGTCGCAGACAACGCTATTATCCTCTTGTTGCGCTGCTTCTTTTGGCATCCAAAGACGACGCAGTAGGGCCCAGACGAGCTCTTATACGCTGAAGCGGCGTGAACGGGTACTTTTTTGCACTTTAAAGCTTCAGAACTGCAGCTTGCCCTGTTTACTTAGTGCAGCCGGCGCGCGCCTCGGCAGCCCGGTCAGCCCGGCGTCTGGGTGCGAGAGTATCCGCTCGGCTCGCCAGCAGCCTGGGTGCGAGACAGGCGTGCTCTGGTGTATAGGGGCTGTACCGCTACAACGGCAGTTGCGCCATCTATGCGTGTGTCTGCGAACCGCAGCGTGACATGCGACGCTGGTACTCATGCATCGCCATACCCAGCCCTGGAACAGCTCCGCTATTGAATGGACGGCAAAGCAGGAACCACTCAACTGGAAAACCTACGTAAATGCCACAAGCTATTCGGTTCCATTAAGGGTCGCTATTGTTGTTTCTCGACTTTCATAGACGCAAGAACTTTCACGACACGCTATTTTGTCAAGAAACGCGACGACGAACGCGCTATTTAGTCAGGGAACACAGTAGCAATCTTGGCGGCGGCCAATCAGTAGGGCGCGTATCACGATTGGAATTCCAAGCTAGAGTACGTGCTGGATATCTTAAGAACGCTGTTTTACTGCGAAGCTGCTTTTGCGAACCCTACGCCGGCGTAGTTCGGTAAAGCAGGTCGCGTGAACAGGTGGAATTATGTGAATCACGAGGCCAGAGGGAAAGGAGGAGCCTCATGAAAGAGTGACATGATTGCCGGACACGTGAGTAACAGCCAAGCGAATGTTTCATTGAATGCCGGAATGAGAGGAGGTTAACGAATTGCATTGCGGAAGGTATGTCAACAGGAGAGGAGACGGCGCTCATATTTTATCTTACTCCGTGTGTGTGAACATGATGATGATAGTGATGAGAATGTTTTAGGTTGCCGGCAGATACAGCCTTGCGAAATTTGCAGGCAATTGCCTCGTCCGGTTTCCCCTTCTGTTGATGTGGGAGTGGTAAGCCGTTTTAATAACCTGGGAAATAAATAGTATTCTAGTTATTGTGACGAGTGAGTGTGACATTAATGCGACAGCTCGGTGCGTTTTGTGCAGTGGCGTGGCATTGCGATTGATGCAAACGGGGTAATGTGTTGCGACATGCAACTATGTCTTCGTTTATCCCTGTTGGATAATTAGACATCGACTAGCGAACAATCGCTCATTCTGGCTTAAAAGCTTCGATGTATGTCTGCTACAACGCATCGGCACCACCACTTGTTTAAGGTGGGAGGACAACACGAAATCGACACCAGAAAGTTAAGCGCAGTAAGACACAAAAATCCATTCACAGAGTAAGACTTCTCGCTATGCTTAATGCCTCAGACATAAACAAAAAAAATTGGCCTAATGTTTTCTTTTCTGTTTCGTAATCAACACAGGTAAACTTCCGAGCACTTCATGGAGCAGCGTAGTGAAATAGTTTGTGCTTAGCCTCCGCAATGTTGGGTCTCGTCCCACAGAAAGCAGTCGTAAAGTAGAGAACAAATATTAAAATTTAGTGCGTTTTGTATATTATTTGCGATTTAACGTCCCAAAACCACGATATGATTATGAGAGACGCCGTAGTGGAGGGCTCCGGAAAGTTCGACCACCTGGGGTTTTTTAATGTGCACCTAAATCTGAGTACACGGGCCTCAGACATTCTCGCCTCCATCGAAGATGCAGCCGCCTCGGCTGGAATTCAGCAGCGGGTCAGCAGTCGAGCGCCATAACCAATAGACCACCGTGGCGGGGCTTAGTGCACTTAAAGCACAACAGAAGCCGAAAGCCATGTGACAACCGATGGAGTCAGCTGTCTTCGGCGGTTTTCACTCTGTTTTTATCTTGTGTTGTGCGCTAGCTGCTAAAATGGGATATACCAACATTAGGAAGATTATGTTCTTTTATTTATTACGCCATGCGATCTATTACGGGTCTGCAGTAAGCCGTCTTCTTACGCTGGAATATTACCTTTTGCCATTAAACGTTTTCGTTTCTCTTAAGAATATTATCGCATCTTTCGAGAACTGCGTGCTCAACTTGGGGAGAGCAGTAACCAGACAAAGGTCGCCCTTGCACCGCTAATGGAGCCAAAATAATCGGAGTGGCCCAAGGCTGGTCTTCCGTTTCAGCAGTAATTATGGCGCAGGTTTGTTGGATAACCTTTTGCTCAGAATATGCGTTTAATTTCAACGTCCGCTCGTCTATAACAAACAGCGAAGCTATATTCCTTAAGAAACGCGAAAGCTTATTCCAAACCCTCAACTGCTACGAGCAAGCGCTGCGACAAGGCTTGGACTACCACTACAAACGTTGCCCGCTTGCACACGGGACTGTTAGTAAAGCGAGACACTTGTTCTACAGAAACGTCATGTGCGGCTTAGCTGAAGAAGAATAAAAGTTGCACTGCAGATTCGCTCGCCTTGTATGGTTTCTGAGAGCCTCAAGTTGTCAACAGCTCCGATGCCACGGTCCAGGTATCAAATATTACGACACTAATTTGGGGCTGTTCGACATTGAAGGCGGAAGGGAAGGCGTCAGATAAAGGAAAAATACAAGATATTTAAATAATCGGGTTACTGGAGGCAAGAGTCAGTATAGACGCGAATGAAAAAGCTCCCCGTACGGTCCATCCAATGGAATCTTGGACCACAAGGGCAGCGCAATCGGCGCCATTTCACTATCGTGCCAGCATTATCAGCCCCTTAGATGCGTACTAGGGTTGACAGTTGTATTCAGTTTTCATCGAAATAATGAAGGTGAACTCGCGTGTAGTAGAGTAGTAAATACCCGTTATGAGAAACCGCGCATGACGAGGCACTGCGACTCGCAACTCAGTCAGACGACGCGCCATCAGCCATGATAAAGCGTCAAGCTACAGGAAAATGTGACTCGGATGGCTGCATCTATGAAGGCCGCGTTTCTGTGTGTTACCGACGCCGTGTTTTTTGCGTATGACGCCGCGACTGAAATTTGCTATTTACAGTAGCTTCTCCTAAAAGCTCTTTGCGCCATATTGCTGGATATTTAAAAGCTAATTTGTGAGACTGGAGGTGCGCCTCCAATCTTTTTGCAGAAGCCATATTGTTTTGTTGCCGAAACGCTCTGAAAAGGCGTTGCGAAACGCTCTGGCAAGGCGCTGCGATACCTTCCAGACAGACAGACAGACAGACAGACAGACAGACAGACAGACAGACAGACAGACAGACAGACAGACAGACAGACAGACAGACAGACAGACAGACAGACAGACAGACAGACAGACAGACAGACAGACAGACAGACAGACAGACAGACAGACAGACAGACAGACAGACAGACAGACAGACAGACAGACAGACAGACAGACAGACAGACAGACAGACAGACAGGGGAACTTTATTGTGTCCTGGGACGAGGGTTCCTAAAAACCCGCGGAGGGCATCGCCCGCGAAGGGGTCGGGATCCAAAGGCTCCCGATCGCTTCACAGGCTCCCTCGACCGCCCGGAGTTGATTCCACTCCAGACATTTTTTTAACCTCCTAGCGTACTACCGACGAATATGCGAAATCTGGCTTGTTATTGCAGACAAGTTAACAAAGATCGGCAATGACATTCTCGGTTTACTCCTAAAACAAGGAGCGCAAAGCTGCCTTTCTACCAGTATCCCTGCACTTAGTCAGCCTCACCGCGTCGAAATCATTGAGATTACGCACAGAAGGGACACATGGGTAGTTTCAGTAATGGAAAGCACAAATGAAATCTGGAAATCACACGATACATGACAAGGCTCCTTCAAAAAATGCGGATCGAGTTGCTGGTGTTCACCGCAAGCCTTTCTGATGCGGAGAAGCTGCCTAGAAGCTGAGTTCGATTCTGTTGTGATCACGCTATGGGAAGTCGACGCATAATTAGAGCTCACGAAGAGAGGCGTGAACGTGAAGGTGCAGTGTACTTAAATTTATTACTGTTAATCAATTCGTGTAGCCCATTGTTCAACCATTGAGAGCTATGATTCATTGGTCTGTCAATCGAAGATACCGCAGCTCAGCTGCCAAACCATGCAGCCAGTGTCAGAGAGACTCGCTAGCATAACCTCATGCGGCACTCATGTCTTAAACGTGGTAAGCGAATGCTCTGCAACACTTTCCATGCTTCGAACATAGGATCGCTTACCGATGCACAAGCGCCGTGGTGGTCTAATGGGTATAGTGCTTGACTGCTGACCGGCAGTCCGATAAAATCCCGGCCGCATTGGTTGCATTTCTGTGGAAACGGAACGCTATAGAGGCACGGATGCTTACAATTATTTCGCTACCCAGGTGGTCGAATTTCTGGAGCCCTCCATTACGGCCTCTTTGATAACCCCACCGTAGTTTTGGGACTTAAAACCCCGACAATGTAGAGCTGTGCGCCGCCGCAGTAGTCCCGAGAGGAATGACGCCACCGCCGCCGCCGCGCTATAAATGCGGCGTGCCGCCGTTTGTCTTTTATTGTATTAAGAACAGGAAATGTGGACATAAAATACAACACATTCCTGGGGGAGCTGTTGTCGATGTACCCATGTTCATTTGAGGGTTCAATGGACTGTTCATTTCAGCCGCTTCTGATTGGCGGGAGCTTGGCGAGCAGCGCGCCCTCTGTTTTAAAGACGATAGCCTTTCTTGGGGAACTTAAACGCAGAAAATTTTGGTCTGTCTTTCTGTTTGTCTGTCTGTCACCCGATTCCGCCACTCGGCCAAAGCCCACTTGCGGAACGCCCAGCCATCTTGAACTGGTACGGCCGTTCTTACATGTGAACATTGTGGATCAAAATGAAAACGCTGCACATATCTGAGGCGCAACATCAATACATAAGTATTAGGTGGTGTGTTCCTTTACTAGAAAATATATAGATAATTAATTCTAAAGACCCTAATGTTGCTTAAACTGCGCTGAAAATGCGACGCTATGAGCGAGATGCGGCGGTTCAAAATAGAGGAGGAGGGCATGTAGTACGGCAGGCAGAAGACTATCAGCTTTTGACGACATTTGCAGCGAAGCACGCAGATACGCGGTCAATTTTTTTTCCAGTTCCTTTTATTCATTTTGAGGTCACGAAGCTTTCACAACTACCGACACAAATGAGAGGAACAGAATGAGCCTCAACCTTTGTGCTTCAACCTTAGAGAAACAACTTAGGAGGGAGCGCGCCAAGCGTCCACAAGCCAACCTCCTATGAAGCCGCTATGTCCTCGGGTTCTCTTTCCGAAAGAATTCAGCGCTAACTTTAAACACAAGCACACAGAAAGACATGACAGCGCCCGCCCCATCGTGTCTTTCTGTGTGCTTGTATTTTAAGTTTAGCGCTGAATTATTTCGAAAAGGAAAATATGCATCACCAACTAGCCCCAAAACGTGCTTTATTAAAGGGGTACTGACACAAAATTTCGCCGCCGTGATAGGCTGCGGCATCAATTCCCGTGAACATGCGTATATCATCTGCGAAATATCAACAGTGAATATAGCATGGAAAGTATTTTGAATGAATTTTGAAGTTTGCGTGAGAGATTGACACCCTCAGGCTATTGACCCCCTCAAAGGTGACCCTTGGTGACCCCCTACTTCCCTCACGTGACCACGCTGCAGCAAGTTATGATGAAGTCATAGCCGCCATTTTTCTATCCGCGTTCGCGCGGAGGTGCGTGACAGATCTGTGTGCTGACGTGTAACTATCGCCACCTAGCGGAAGCTTATCGTTTTTGAAACCGAAACTGACACTGGTCGGTAATGAGGAGCCTATAATTAATTATCTGCCGGGCGCTGCAGCAAACGATGTGCAGTGTTATAAGTAACAGGCCCAACACATTGCAGCAAAAAAAAAAAAAAAAACGCGAGGCCAAATTTTTTTTGTCAGTACCACTTTAAGTGACCTCCACGGGTTCATGTCACATTTTCCATCATGCTCATTTTTCCGTTCATTTTTGTGATGGGTACATCAGGAAAAAATGACGAGGGCGCGCGCCTAGCGCCCACAAGACATTGCAACCTCCCCCAAAGACGCTCCCTCCTCGTGCTCCACGCTCTGGTCACAATTCCTACCATGCTGCTACTTCATTCTTTACGGCCGGGCTACAGTGAACTCTTCTAGTTAACTGTAGCTGGAAAGTTATTCTCGATGTGTCCCCCTAGTGGACTGCCTATTTCGGCTGCCGCTAATTGACTGGAGTTCGGCGAGAAGCGCGCCCCCTGTTTCCAGTTCGTCTTTCGTAAAGTCATTTTGACGTCACGAAGTTTTCACAGCTGTTGACACAAATGAGAGGGATGGAATGGTCCGCCGCGGTGGAGCTGTGTGTCACTGATCCCGTTAATGGGGATGGCAATCGCAGGGCGGATTCCAAGGGCGGACGTATCGGCCCCCCGAAACGTACCATGAAAGCACGGAAAATTTGGAGTTGGTCTTTTAGTGCGCCAGCGCACGCCGGTTGTGGTCCAAAGACTGAGTCAGAGCTGAGAGTCGATAACACAAACGAAATATATTCTCAGTTAAGGTAGTACAAACATCACAAACACATGCACACTCGGCTGGTACCAGTTACAACTTCACAAAATAGCTCAGATGGTGATGACACAACGGCAACTAAACGAACAGATCAAGCGCTACAAATGCAATCTCATGCATTACAGTTATTCAAGAACAGTGAAATTCCTGAATATTCAACGGCGTATCCTGTCCACAATTCTCGGACGGTACTTGAATGTTTCTCTTCTAGGAAACACTAACGCCAACTCCAGCGCTGTCTGTCGTTGCTCCTTCCGTCGTCGTAACTTGTCACGGCTCACACGGCGTCATCATCCGATTCTTCCAGAAAGACGATCGACTGACCGCACAACATCATAAACACGTCTTCTTTTGCTGACGGAGCCACACTCAGCGTAACTTCACCATCTCCGGACCGACTCACCGACTCCATCGTCGGAGCACGCTTTTATCCATTCTCCCTCGGGTTCCAGAAGCGTCGGGAGGGTTCATCAGCGTGCAGTACAGCCAAGGCTATGGAAAGTTCGAGATTTCTCTCGCCGGTTCTACTAGCGGCGGCGTCGCCCGGCGTTGCTTCATGCTTTCCCTCTGGATGTTTCCAGGCTTTACTGGGCGTTTCATCATGTTGTCTGCGTCTGGTTCGAGTGGGTGAGGGGAAGCGCCGCACCGGCGTCTTTTAATACTTGTTTTTTCGTTGTTCGCGCTTCTTGGGCGAGTGGCCGGCGTCGTGCTATCTTGCTGCCGTTTGAGAGCGGCCGCGCGCGCGCTTTATTGACGCGCTCGGTTGTGACATTGTCCCCACTTCAAGAATATTATCACATAATATTCAAACAACACAAATGAATGCGCACACACATAACCAAAAATGTCCCACATACAAAGTCCATAACTCAGTCCATCACACAATGCGCATCACATTTACAATAGAAGTATTAATACAATTGACAGAGCATTTCAATGTCACAACATCTGATGATAAACAAAAGTACGTAAGTAGAACACACAAAGCTCGGTAATTAAAATACTTATACAAGTATACCAATAGCATTGTACACATAATGTTACGCAAATGACACTTGGGCTTTCTAGCCATACACACATGACACAGGGTATAATGATAATACAACACATTCAAACTCAAAACACTTCGAATGTACTCAACTGCAATACCCTATCTTGTGTGCATCGTGTCGCGCTTGCGCCCTTCTTTCGGTGCTCGCTCGCTTTCTTTTTGTTTCTCTTCCTCTTCTCCCTGCGAGCCGTTTCAAGCGACCATGCAGGAGAAAGCGTCTCTGCCGCCGTTGACACATTCGACGCCGGCAGGGCGTCGTCGTGTTCGTCAGAACATTCTCGGTGCTTCGTCATCTTCTGCGCGTCGTGGGGTATTGCCTGGACGACCCCTCTTGTCATCTTTTCAGCCACAGATGATGGAGGCTGCTCACTTGCAACCTCACTTGCTCGGCGCGTTTTCTCAGGCGGTACAGCAACCGTTGGTGCCTCATTGTTGACATTCTGTGACACCTCGGCCTCAACATGAGTTCGGGCGGCACCTTTCAGGGGCTTCTCTTCCTCTGTTTTTTTCTTTTCGCGGTTACCGAACTGACGAGGACTCCATCTTCGGGTCTTCTCCCAAACGTTCTGGATCGTCTTACCCTCGTGCTCGGGCGATGTTTCCAATGATTACGTCGAACAAGGGGTTATTCATGCACAGGGCAGTAACTCTCCCGCTGAAGTAAGGGGTCTATACCTCAATTTTGGCTTCAGGAAGCATTCGAATCGAACTATCAAGCTGGCAAACCGGGTTGGTATTGCCTGTGAACTCACTGTCTCGGACCAATTCTTTTCGCACGATAACAGTGGTGCATCCACTATCTCTTAGTACCGTGACTTCTTTTCACCAACTTTCCTCTTAAGTGTCGGCATACCTTTCATTGTGCCTGTTGGTCGCGTTGTCATCGTAGCACCATTGAAATGAATCTTCTTCCCGCTCCTCTTCAGCTCGGTCATTTCATCATTGATCGCTTCTGCTTCCTCTTTCCGCGGGGCATACACAAAAGCTGCCTCGTGGGCTTTACTCGCATCCTTTCGATATGCGTCTGCCTTGTGCCCAAGTTGTCCACATTTAAAACACTTCATCACACTGGGGCGTGAGACGTTGGTCCGACAACTGTTAGCGCGATGGCCCACTCGGTTACACAGAAAGCATCGCGGAACACTCTCCGGTGCATGCTTCTTTTATTCTGGTGCCGATTTCTTCGACTCCTCGTGACCCTCCTTTTTACTTTGGCGAAATTCGTGCCACCTTGCGCTTCCAAGAATTGATCGGCCAATTCAAACATGTCCTCAAGCGATTTCGCTCTTCTCTTTTTCAGATATAGCGACAGGCTCAGGTGGCAAATGGTGAGAAATTGCTCTCTGATAAGAAGCTCTCTAATCTAACCGTACTCCTGTGCGGCCTCTGAAAGATCGATTCACCTGTCAAAATAAAGGCTGAGTCCTGCGGCATACTGCGTTGCCGTCTCGCCATCAGCTGGCTTTCCAGTACGGAACCGATCTCGGAAGCCTTCCATCGTGAACCTAAATCGCATAAGCAAAGCAGCTTTCACTTTTGTGTATTTAGCTGCGTCGGTAGGTGTCAGCTTACCGTAGATACTGAGCGCTTCGCCACTCAAACAAGTGCTCAAAGCAGTTGCCCATTACTGCTCCGGCCAATTTTGGCTTCTAGCTATCGTCTCAAGCCTGTGCAGGTACGCATCAAGGTCATCCTTCCTCTCGCCAAATGCCACAAGCAGTTTGCTTGGGTTCAAACGGAAGCTATGATCTTCCCTTTCACTGCTCTCGACTCTAGCTTGGACGGGAGTTTCTATGCGCTGTTGCAAACGGAGCTATTCGAGTTCCAATTCTTGCTGCCGTTGCCTTTCTCTCTCAGCCATCTACGCTTCTCTTTCTTCTTTCTCCCTCTCAGCTGCCAGCCTTTCTCTCTCCAGCTCTGCTGCTTTTTCTTCCTTAGCCCTTTCTCTTTCTTTTTGCTCACCCACTTTCGTTGTTCGGCCCCAGAAAGACCCTTCTTCTCACCAAGGGCGACTAACTTCTCAAGATCCATGATGCCCGTCAAAGGAAACCTAGCCGCGTGCACAAAACCTCTGCCTAACTTCCAATTCCAAAACACTCTCTGCACACACGTTAGCGAGAACGCGGTGCAACACTCAAAAATTGTTCGCAAGCACTATCAACGTCTCAACGCTCTTTCTCCCTACTTTGGACACACTTTGCACCAAAAACAAATGCCCCTACCTCCCCGAAGGGAATCATGAGGAAATGCGAATGCATTTCTTCCGCCGACAGTACACGGCGTAGTAATTTTATTGGCCTAATGCTGGACCCATCGACGCGCTCAAGTGTCTCCTTTTTGGGCGCCTCTTTCAACGAACGCATCCTACGTGCGTTCGTAGTCACCTCAGGGATGTTGCCACCGCCTTCAATGCAGCACAAACGCGTTTAGAACGCGCTGTTTTCAGGCTGTGTCAAGGCAGCACAAACGCTACAAACGCGTTTCAAACGCACTGCATTGAGGCGGTGGCGAAGGGAGGAAAGAGAGCGAACGGCGATAGAAGGAGCGGCGAAGCACTGCACCTACCCTCTCCTACACTCTCTCCACACACGCGGTAGCTCCGCCGAGCTCCCGCGATGCGAGCGCCCTCACACGCCAGAGCGCGGTCCTCCTCTCCTCTCACTCTCCGCTACTCCGCCCGCACCACCTGCTCCGGTTGCTAGGGTCAAGGATAAGCGCGCGCGCCCGCAGCTGTTGCTATGGGAGAGGGAGTGAGAGCGGAGAGGCGCGCGGACACCGATGCCTGACATAGCCCGACTAAGAAATGCATTCGCATTTAAAAGGCCCTCTCGCGGACGCGAGAATAATTGTCACTGATTCCGTTAATAGGAATGGCAATCGCCGGGAGGGCGGACTTATCAGCCCTCCGAAACGCACCGCGAAAGCGCGAACAATTTGGAGTTGGTTCTTTTAGTGCGCCAGCGAACGCCGTTTGTGGTCCAAAGACCGAGTCAAAGCCAAGAGTCGATAACACAAACGAAGTATATTCTCACCTAAGGCAGTAAAAACATAACAAACACATGCACACTCGGGGTGGTACCAGTTACGACTTCACAATATATCTCAGGTGGTGTTGACAAAACGGGAACTAAACGAACAGATCACGCGCTACAAATGCAATCTCACGCATTACAATTATTCAAGAACAGTGAAAGTCCTCAATATTCAACGGCGTATCCAGTCCACAATTCTCGGGCGGTACTTGGATGCTTCTCTTCTAGGAAACACTCATGCCAACTACAGCGCTGTCTGTCGTTGCTCCTTCCGTCGTCGTAACTTGTCACGGCTCACAAGGCGTCGTCATCCGATTCTTCCAGAAAGACGATCGACTGACCGCACAACATCATAAACACGTCTTCTTTGGCTGACGGAGCCACCCTCAGCATAATTTCACCATCTCCGGACCGACGCACCGACTCCGTCGTAGGAGCACGCTTTTTTCCCTTCTTCCCCGGGTTCCGGAAGCGTCGGGAAGGTTCTTCGGCGTGTAGTACAGCCAAGGCTATGGAAAATTCGAGATTTCTCTCGCCGGTTCTACTCGCGGCGGCAACGTTCGGCGTTGCACCATGGTTTCCCTCTAGACGAGTCCAGGCTTTACCGTGCGTTTGATCAGGTTATCTGCGTCTGGTTCGAGTGGGTGAGGGGGAGCGCCGCGCTGGCGTCTTTCAGCACTTGTTTTTTCGTTGTTCGCGCTTCATGGGCGAGCGGCCTGCGCAGTGCGATCTCGCCGCCGTTTGAGAGCGGTCGCGCGCGCGCGCGCTTTATTGACGCGCTCGTTTCTGACACTGTGGTTATGGGTTATGGTGCTCAGTAATGCGACGAAAGGGGCTAGTTGGTTCATGTTGGCTTGGTGATGCGCTTGCGGTAGGGAGACGTTATAAAGTAACAGGACACCGTGTTAGCAGGATGAGCGCAAACTTCAACTGGTTTTTATTATTCACGCGTAGACATATAAATATAAGTTGACAAAATACGTGGAAAGAGATAGTACACTTGACTCCGCCTATGTGACGTCCATCACGAACTCGATTTCCGCTGGGGATAGTTTTATCGACGGCTCGCTGACGCATGTTTCGGCGCCCAGAGATGCTATGACAGCAGCCTCGTAAACTATTCTCTCCCTGTCGTCTTTTACCCGCTTTACAATAGTTGTTTTTTCGAACTGGGCTACGCATGCGCATTGGTTACAGTGAGTGGCTAAATTCCCGGGATGGGTAATCTGTCGACAGTTGTACCGGTGTTCTCTAAGCCTAGTGTTAGTACATATTGAGGTCTGCCCGATATATTGTTTTCCGCGTGTTAATGGCAAACTGCAAACTACTGCTACATCACACTGATTGAAGCTTGGTCTGTGGCTTATTTTACATAGCTTTCCTTCTTGCGTTCCTTGTGCCTTAATAACTTTTTTACACAACCCTAGCAATTTTTGAGGGGCTGAAGGTGAAACTGGCACGTCGTGTTTTTTTGGCGATCTTCTTTAATATATGCGATGTATTGTCGACAAAAGGGATGACCACGGGCCGTTGCCATTGTTTTTCGCTTCCTACTTTTTTGCTTTTTGAAGACATGTTACGAAGCATTTTTTCAGCGATAGCCACACTTATGGAATCAGGAAAGCCGCTAGCTTTTAACGTCTCTACCTGTACATTCAAACTCTTTGAAATCATATGGTCGCAGGAGCTCTGAGCAAGAATTTCAATGCAACAGACATGGACCAACAAGGGCTAGATGACTTACGCCATAACGCTTGTAAAACTTGCGGTAAAATAAGCCTGTCCAACCTCCAGAAAAAGGTCAAAGACAGCAAGGAAGTAGCACTCCGTCCATTTTTCGCAGTAAAAACACAAAAAGAGGACAACCCGTTTAGGGTAATTTTTGAAGACCTGCACCTGTAAATGGATCGCAGGAGGTCATAGAATTTCTGAAGAATGACCGACCGATTACGTGCTTCTCAGAGGATCTAAAAGACATGTTCTATAACATTCAGCAAGCACAAGCCGTTCAAACCATCGAAGACAGCATCGACGCATATGGCAGCACAAAGTTTATGAATGAATGTCTTACTGGAGTGCAAGATTTTTTGGAACTGTTACGGCTTTATCTACAGTCATTATGTGTAAAACACGCCGGAACTGTATTTGTGCGACGAGAAGGAATTACAAGTGGATTGTGTATCGCGCCTTTTCTGTGCAACCTGTTTATAGCAAAAGGCGACCGTATTCTTAAGCAAAGATTGGAAAAATTAGGTGTCATAGCCTGTTTTCGATATGAGGACGATCTTCTTTTGTGTTTTGATGCTGAATGTCAGTTACGAACAACTGCACAATATGTCTTGGACGCCTTTCATTATGTGTTTGAAGGGTTAGAATTAATAATAATAATAATAATAATAATAATACTTTATTCTGGCATGTGTACACAACAGTTACATGCCACCGAGATGAGGCAAAAGGAAACAGACGAAACTGTTTCCTGACTAGGCCTACATCCCGGCTCGTGAACAAAAAACAAAAACAAGGACAGCGGTGAGGAAAGCGAAAAACATCCAGTACAGCACAATTCATCAGCATCACTGTAGAGAAGTCATGGAAGGTTCATACCAATTTCAAGCAATTTCGCTATAGAAGTACGAAAACCTATAAAAACCATTTCATGTTGATATGTCCATCAGAGTAAAGTTGTGAATAGATTTAATGAATGAAGAGGTGCAATAGTATCCATCATAATTCAGAATTCAAGTGGAGCTAACAATGTGCGTAGCTTAACAATTGAAACGCAGTGAAGTACAACCTGGTGAACAGAAGTATACATCGCAAGTGGCAAAATACATTGCATGCACATAAAACACACCAAAAAAACAAAAAAAAAACAAAAAAGAAAACAAGCACTTCATCCTGGATCGAAGAGTAATCTTACTTTCTTTTTAAAATAATGTACAGATCTGCTTATCTGTGATAATTCTACTACAGAAGGAAAACTGTTACATATATCTACTATTTGATGGTCAAGTGATTGGGTACCATAATTTGTTCTAGATCGTGCTGAAACAAGTGACGTCCTTCGTAAGTTATATTCAATGTGACGAGTGAGGTACATATTGCTGAATGAAGCAAAATCTTGTTTTATACGATTATAAATAAGAACCATCAGTTTAAGTTTGTAGCATTCAGTGAAACACAATACACGAAAAACAGAAAATAAATTGCTATGTCTATGTCTATCTGGCCTTTTAGTTATTAGCTTCAATGCTTTTTGTTGCATGGTAATTAATTTTTGTGCATTGGTCCTATTACATGTGCCCCAAACTAAGTTGCAGTATGTGAGGTGCGAATGAACGAGAGAAAAGTATAGCTGCTTTGCCACCGAATGTGGAAGAAGATGGTTAATACGGCTTATAACACCAATGGATCGAGCCATTTTCAGTTTACATGACTCACGTGATCAGACCAGCTCAAGTCATTGCGGAAGTGTACGCCCAGAAACTTACAGCTACTGTTACATGTTATTTCTGAATTACCAAAATAAAGTTTTGGGTTGTGGTTTATTGCTTTGTTTTTAGCACGGAATAAAATGAAATTAGTTTTTTTCACGTTTAATCTCAGCTGATTTACCCTCAACCATCCCTCTAATTCTTCAAGCCAACTATTCGCTCTCTGCTCAAGTTCTTTTAGGTTGGGACCAGAAAAGAAGATGTTAGTGTCGTCGGCATATAGGATAATGTTCGAAGATGAAGGAATGTTTACAATATCATTTATGTACATAGTGAATAGAAGGGGTCCTAATATTGATCCCTGAGGTACTCCATATTTTATTGTTCCGTAGTTAGAGCGAGTGTCGTTATGTAGCTTTGTGTATTGTTGACGTGCAGTCAGGTAGCTTTTCATAAGGCTTTTTGCAATGCCACGAATTCCATAAATTTCTAATTTTGCTAAGAGAATGTCATGTTGAACCGAATCAAACGCTTTACTGAAGTCGAGAAATAGTCCGATAGTAAAGTGTTTCATTTCAATGTTTCGAATTAAGACATTTTTTATATAAAGCAATGCGGTTTCAGTTGATTTCCCAGGTTGAAAACCGTATTGATGATCACTTATCACATTATTTGTGGAAAGGAAGCCAAAGAAACGTGTATAAATTATTTTTTCAGCAACCTTAGAAAAAATTGGCAGAACTGAAATTGGCCGGTAATTACCGAATTCTGTTTTATTTCCACCTTTATAGACAACAGTAACACGTGCTATCTTTAATCTATCTGGGAACACGCCAGTAGCCAACATCTGATTGAATATATAGGTCAGTGGTTCTATAAGGCAACTAATGGAATTCTTAATTGGCAATGGTGAGATGTCATCATCACCAGGAGCACAAGTATTTTTTAGAGAATTAATAATGGTTGTGATTTCTGCCTCTGTTGTTGGCGTCAGAAATATCGAGTCATAGTTGGAAATCTGAATGCATGACGTAAGAGAGGTATTATTAGGCAAGGGAATTAAGCCGTCATATTTACCAGCTTCCAGGAAGTGTTCATTGAATTTGTCGGCTAATGCAACACCGTCATAGATAATACCCTTAACCAGCATTTCGACGGGGGTTGTGTTAGCTTTGCTGCCGATGAGAGTTTTAATTCCTTCCCAGATCTGCTTAGGATTGTTACCTATGTTTGAAAACTTTTTTCTGTAAAATGACGACTTCGCTTTTTTTAGATCAGAATTTAGCACATTACGAAACTTTTTGTACTCAGCTAATATCTCAGAACTTCTCGTTTTAAGAAATTTAGCGAACATCAAGTTTTTTTCTTTTATTCTCATAAAAAGAGCCTTGTTTATCCAATCTTTACGGGCCTTTCTGTGTTTTTTAATTGCCATAACAGGAAAAGCGACATTGTAATGGTTAATAACCTTTATAATGAAATTTTCGTACGCTTCATTTGGGTCGGTTGCATTGTAGACGTCTGTCCAATCGGTTGTTTTCAGCAACTCACAGAAAACAGCGATATTATTGGAATCATTCGTTCTACGTGAATGGATAGGGGTAGTTCGTTTTTTACTTAAAGGGACAAATACAAAGAACGGCAAGTGGTCACTTAGACCAGACGAAAACACTCCGGAAAAAACTGCGTCCCGAGAAAAGTTCGTGTAGCAAAGATCTATTATTGTTGCTGTTGATTTGTTTACTCGTGTTGGGGACTCAATCGTATTTGTGCAGCCATACAGTAGCATTATTTCAGTTAAGGCCGCTTGAATCGGAGATCTACCCATAACATCAATATTAAAATCACCAAGTGCAATAACACGCCATTTATTTGAATTAGCATTTTCTAAACATGTCTCAATAAACTGAAGAAAGGCTTCTGTGTTACCTTGAGGTGGGCGGTACAGCGCAATGATAAAAATGTTCCGGTGTAACAGGCTAACACATTCGAAATCTTCGAAAACGCCCGTATAATCAGTCAGGATGTCAAAAGATAAGTTTTGGCGCGTGTATATGGTCACACCCCCACCTCGTTTTTCTTTCCTGAATTGAGTTACATGTTTGTAGCCAGTGAATTGAATGACGTCTTCCTCCGAGCGGAACCACGTCTCGGTAAAAGCAAAAAAATCAAAAGTGTAGTTGATCTGCTTCATTTCAGCCTCGACTTCCTCTCCCTTGTTTCTTAAACTTTGCGCATTTAAGTGATAAAAGGACAGGCTATTGTTTCTACTGTATCCAGAAGTTTTTAACACTTCTAGGAATGAATCAGCAGAAAAATAGGCCATTTTTCACTAACTTCTTTTCTGACGAAACGCACAGTCTGTTCTAGATAATTTTGTCTAAGTCGCTTTCATTGTTGATGTTGATGGCGCGAGTACTTGGTTCCTTTCGAGCAAATATCTTCCCTTCCTTCGTCCAGACAAACCGGTAGTGTGCTTCCGCAGCTTTTGTCTTTGCGAGCCACAATAGCCTCTTGTTTTGCGCAGTTAAGTTGTCGAAAAACTTAACATCCTTTATGCATTGCTTCAGAGTGCTACGCTTCGCAATCCACAGTGCTTTTGTGGACTGTTTGCAAAACCTGATGAGCACGACCGGGGTTTTGTCTGACCTTAAGGGAATGCGATGCAGCCCATCAACATCATCCTTTGTAAGCACCGGCAAATCGAGCCTTCTTGCCAGTTCATTCACTTTTTCCATCAAATCTTCGCGTTCAGTCTCAGGCAAGCCATGTATTTCCATGTTTTGTTTTCTGCTATATTGATTTAGGGCATTCAGCTCCGTGCGCAGCTCTGCAATTGTTTGCTTGTTATTAGCTACTTCGAGCGTATCAACTGTCTTTTGTAGGGCTTCGATTTGCTTGTCATGTTTATTTGAAGCTTCTATAAGCTTATCATAAGTGTCAGACATGTGTTGCACAGATCTCTCAATGTTTCTCACTGCATCTTTAAGACTCGTTATCTCATCGACCTTTACTGTAAGCGCAGCAAGCGCTCTGCTTATGTCCGCCAACTGCTTGCTCATAGCAATGGATACATTGCCATCCTGCTGTCGAGCAGTGGCAGCGCTTCGAGACGCTGTTAAGCGACATGTCTGACACTTCATACTCGCCCTCGCTTCAACGTCTTTGGATTTGTACGTGCGCTCGCCGACGCCTGAGCACTTTCCGAGATGATAACGCAGACCACATTCTGCACATTTCATGCATTCTTCATCTGTCAGTATCTCCTCAAAACATGCTAGACACGTTTCGCCAGGGTCGTTGCTCATGGCGTAAGCACGGGATGCACACTTACAATAGTTCCAAGGCGATAGTGCACAGGAAGTTTCTTTAGAGTGCTAGTAAACGCGATACATAAGGAACACCTGCTTGCTCAGTAAACGCGTTACACAAGCTCAGCAACACTTTCTCAGTAAACGCGTTACACAAGGAACACTTGCTCGGGCAGTAGAGCAGCAGCAAAATATAGGAATGGGTACAAGTGTGGAAAAAAAAATTTTGCAGAACAGCAAACTAACCTGCAAAAGTGAGCAAAATTTCTCAGGTGCTGCTCCTGTGTATCCGCCGCCGCCACCACTGCCCGAGTGTGATCACCGGTGTGCAGTAAGGCGTTTATAGCTGATTAGATGGGGTAGCAGCAGGTCACGTGGTGCGTTGACGCTTGAATATGTTGTTCTGCAGTGTCGTCGTATTTCCTTGTCCGGGGCCCTTGCGTCAGTGGATTCCACGGTAGAAACCTGGGAGGGGTGGGGGGCCGGCACTTCGACGGCGCGTCGTAGTTCCGAGCTTCGATTACCAGTTGGCACTGCAAAAGTGAGCAAAATTTCTCAGGTGCTGCTCCTGTGTATCCGCCGCCGCCACCACTGCCCGAGTGTGATCACCGGTGTGCAGTAAGGCGTTTATAGCTGATTAGATGGGGTAGCAGCAGGTCACGTGGTGCGTTGACGCTTGAATATGTTGTTCTGCAGTGTCGTCGTATTTCCTTGTCCGGGGCCCTTGCGTCAGTGGATTCCACGGTAGAAACCTGGGAGGGGTGGGGGGCCGGCACTTCGACGGCGCGTCGTAGTTCCGAGCTTCGATTACCAGTTGGCACTGCAAAAGTGAGCAAAATTTCTCAGGTGCTGCTCCTGTGTATCCGCCGCCGCCACCACTGCCCGAGTGTAGAATTCACAGTAGAACTTCCAAGACAGAATGTTATGAAATTTCCGGACGTTGATATGTACCTAAATCCCCGTCACACATGCTGGGCCTAATGACGAAAGGTGACAGAGGCCTTATGAGCTATCACAGCGGTCATTCAAAGCTCGTAAAAAGAAGTGTTGCGCAGTCATATCTTTCACAATCTATAAAATCCTGCGACCACATGATTTCAAAGAATTTGAATGTACAGGTAGAGAGGTTAAAAGCTAGCGGCTTTCCTGATTTCATAAGTGTGGCTATCGCTGAAAAAATGTTTCGTAACATGTCTACAAAAAACAAAAAAGTAGGAAGCGAGAAACAATGTCAACGAGCCGTGGTCACCCTTTATGTCCACAAAATATTGCATAGATTAAAGAAGATCGCCAAGAAACACGACATGTCGGTTTCATTTTCAGCCCCTCAATAATTGCTAGGGTTGTGCCAAAAAGTTAATAACGCACAAGAAACGCAAGAAAGAAAGATATGTAAAATAGGCCAAAGACCAAACTTTGTTCAGTGTGACTTACCAATGGTTTACAGTTTGCCATTAACATGCTGAAAACAATATATCGGGCAGACCTCAAGATGTAATAACACTAGGCTTAGAGAACACCGGTACAACTGTCGACAGATTACCCATCCCGGGAGTATGGCTACTCACTGTAACCAATGCGCATGCGTACCCCAGTTCGAAAAAACAACTATTGTAAAGCGGATAAAAGAAGACAGGGAGAGAATTGTTTACGAAAGTGCTGTCATGGCATCTCTGGGCGCCGAAACATGCGTCAGCGAGCCTTCGATAAAACTATCTCCTGCAGAAATTGCGTGATGGACGTCACATAGGCGGAGTCAAGTGTACTATCTCTTTCCACGTGTTTTTGTGAACTTATATTTATATGTCTACACATGAATAATAAAAAAATTGCATATCCACGGGTGAATGATGAAGAGCTTGGGCGAAGCTCCTGAAGCAATCATGGTTACACCGTGAAATGTTCAGTGGTTTCGCCCAGCAGTAATCAAAGCGATACGCCGCTTTGATTACTGCACGCCATCTAGCGTGCGGGATGCCGCTGCTTTTTTCTCTTTTCGTTTCTTTTTTTTTCTTTTTTTTGCACACATATTGCACACATCTTTATGGAACAGCGCCATATAGTATATCGTCTACCCAACTGCAGTTTGCATGCATCTCTATGGGACAGTGCCATTTATTGAATGATACAGGAGACGCGACGGCGGGGACACGCCGCATGGAGCGACGACCGACCAGGTGATGCTATAAGGAGCTTCGCCCATAAAACCAGTTGAAGTTTGCAATCGTCCTGTTAACACCGTTTCCTGTGTACTTTCTAACGTCTCCCTACCGTAAGCGCCTAACCAAGCCAATTATGGTTCTCGGCTGCTGAGCCGAAGGTCGCGGGTTCTATCCCGGCCACGGCGGTCGCATTTCAATCGAAGGGAAATGCCATTGGTCCTGGTACTTTGCGATGTCAGTGCGCGTTAAGGAACGTCAGGTGATCAAAATTTCCGGAGCTCTCCTCTACGGCGTCTCTCATAATCATATCGTAATTATGGAACGTGAAACCCGAGATATTATTATTGAAGGACGTAATGTGCTTCAACGCAACGAACGCAGCCCCCAGAGATCCGCTTTTGGCCGCACATCTCGGAGGCCGTGCATAAACTCTAATCGTACTAGCCATCGAATTAGGTTCAATGCGGCCGCCTGTCTAACGCACCTGTAAAGGTCGGTACTGTTACGAGATGCACCAGGGTCTCGTGGGTAGCATGACACGAGGGCCAAAGGACTGGGCTGGGAAGATCCAGGCAGTGGAAAGGCAAAAGGTAGCCAACGAAAAGAGACGTTTAATACATGACGAGGACAAAGCACACACAACGCATGTGGAAGAAGAAGCTGACGACGCTCGATGCGCCGGCCTTTTATCAGCACTCAGACGCTAAGAGGAGGAGGGCGCAGCCCGCTGTTCGGACGCGTCCGGCGTCTCCGAGGAACGCGTCCAGTGTCTCTGAGACGGACGCCAGCAAGGAAGAGAGCACTGCACAGGGGTCGCGCGTTCTGCACCTTAATGCAGCTCGGTTCTTAGGCACTTGCCCAGGTAGTCGTGCTCGGGGTCCAGCCTGTGGGAGCCTTTACGGTGGTGGGTCGTAGCGCGATCGTAACAGTACGTATTCCGTGCATCGTTCTCAAACATCTGGGACACATTCATATGCAAGTTCAGACTTGACAAGTTCCTGTTTCTGTACATTTCGTCCACTTTCTTCTCACGGTGGGAATGTACTGGAGGGCTGGTGCGTCGGCGTGGTCAAGAGCGAGGTGACATCACGGGTGAGTGCTTTTTTGAGTATCTGAATGCTCTCTGGGGAAATGGACTGTGGATGTCTCCTTTAGATGGACGCACCGAGAATAGGTCTCCGGAAGTTGCATCTTTCTCTCCTTCAGAAGTCTCACGAGCACTGGCTGACCTCAACTCCGCGGCGTCCTCCAGCCTTAAAGGCGACAACGCAACTCGCTGTATACCATATTCGTGGAGCCTTGGACCTAGTAGATAAATAAAATAGATAAAACATATCGATGCTTTAGTACACTTTTTTACTTTCGTTTTTGCAAGAGTGAATCGATAAATAAACATAGAAGTAAAGGCAATGAAAAACTTAGAATGACAGATAGCTGAGCTAGTTGGTAGATATTCATGATAAAAACACAGGGCCTGGAAACATGGGAACAAGAGAGAAATCAAGAGAATGAACAGTTATCTCTCAAGTAGGCCACCACTCGCACCTGATTGGCAGGTATCGCCTCTTGCCTGGGAATGCGCAGATAAGTATTTTTGTCCACCTGCTTTTTCGCAGCTGTACGATGTTTCAGTTGGTAGCGGTGTTTGTGGTGCCTTGACTACTTTCTTCTGTCCATGTTTGCATGACCAGTCTTTTTAAATGGCCGCAGAACAACCTCTGGAATAAACACTCGAGCGCGTTGTTCTCACTTGGCGTTTCTCGCCTCTTTGGTGCACTTCGTGGCGCCACAACAGTGATTCGCGTGACATCATAAGGGTACGCACTCTCGATTGTTCCATATGCGAGAAATATCGGTTCTGAATTGTCTCCTACCCTGCTTTGCCATGCAGTCGCCCACCTTTTGTTCGTTGTATCGAGTGGCTATATATCGTGTGCAATCAACTGATTTCACTCCACTTCGCGCGTTTCGAACTGCGCATGCGGAGATAACAGGATGTAGCTGAGAAGCGCGAAATCCTGATAGGCTCAATGCTTGGTGCTGGCATTGTATACAATGTCATGCGTGCTGCATACGCGTGTTTCATAAAGCACGCGTATACGCTGGCTTTATGAAAAAAATGTGTGGCGAGGAGATATCGCCTGTAAGAAGGGTAATGAAGGCGAGAACGAAACCAATGGAAAAGACGTCGTATTGTTTGATTCTTCGAACGGACGAACTATTTACAGCGGAGGCGATGCAGCGCTCCAGAAAAAGGGCGAGCCCTCGACGGTTTTTTTATATTTTTTATTGACAGAACAATTATATGAACACTCTGGACCTTTTTTCACCGTCACCCTACTGTTCCGTATCAAGTCCAAATCGACATCTCTGCGCGCATCGTATGTTGCACCTACCCGCGACTAAAAGCTCGCGAGCGCTGACGTGCAACACTGCTGAAGCAGAGTTGAAATAAGCTGGCCTTCTCCGTCGCATGAATGGCGCATGCGATAGCGTCAACCCGCGTGCAAGGGCTATCGTCAATTGCTCTTCAACCAGAAAGAAACGCCCCGCCCGTCTTTCGCTGGGCGATGGAGCATGAAGGGACGCCGGGGTAATGGGGGGTTGCGTGGCTTGCGGAGCAACTGTGAACTTTGACTATAAGGGCGCGGTCGATATGTTGGCAGACATCAACTAACGGCTCGTACACACTAAGAAAAATTGGCCGCGTATCTGCGTGCTTCGCTGCAAATGTCGTCTAAAGCCGATAGAAGAGGCGCTGCGTGAGATATGAACGCCATCTGGCAATACGTCGGGAAACATGAGTGCTGTGTTGCGGGCTGGTAGTCCCGGCGCAGCAGCAGGCGAAGACCGGCGGTGACCAACGCGACCGGCGGGGACGCCAGCCAGGCCGAACGCGCGGTTTGGCGCGAAGCGCTGAAGCAGAAGAAACGTCCGCACTCAACGAGTACTCTCTACACACTCTTTTATTTACACGTCGCCTGGGTAAAACAGGAATGCCAGAGCGGCGCCCCATGGCATTCGTACAGTGAAATACAGAACCGAAACCGAAACACAACAATGAGCTCGTGCAGAGGGCACGGAGGAAGGCAAGTTTCAGCGCAGTCGCATTTTCAGCAGGCAGGCAGGCAGGCAAGCAAAGAACTTTATTATCCGGAGGCGGCGCTCGACCCCCTTTAGCGCAGCTTAAGAAACTAGGGTGTTTAGAATTACGTACGTATGCATTTTCTATTAAAGGAACACACCACCTAATACTCACCTAGTGACGTTGCGCCTCAGATATGCGTGATATTTACTTCTTGACCGACAACGTTCACAAGTATGAACAGCCGTACCACTTCAAGAATGCTGGCCCTTGGGCAAGTGGTTCAACTTTGGCCGAGTGGCTGAATCGAGTGACGTGCCGACAAACAGAAAGACAGACAGACCAAAATTTCTGCGATTAAGTATCCCAAGAAAGACTATCGTCTTTAAAAAAGAGTCAAAAGATGGTCATGGAACCGTGACTCTCTTCGGGTGTCCATCTGACCCCTTTTGGAAGGTACACGCAGAGAAAAAGAGTTAGAATTTTGGAAGTAGTCACTGGACGCTCCTGAAGCGCGTTTCGATTGGCTTCCGTGTTAAAAGAGCCGCCGTATACGCCATACATATGGCGCGCTTGCCCTTTGGTGCCGTTGTGGCGCCTTGCTCGCCGACGGAGACGGGGTCGGCGCCGGGGTGGCGCGCCGCGCCGCTTCTGCCTCCTCTATAAGTCGTCTCAGTCTCCTCGTCTATTTGAATGAGTTGCGTCGTTGCGTTGGTTGTGCGCGTTGCGTGTCTTGAAGTTTCATCAGTTTCATGTTCATGCGCGTCTTCGGTGGTGTTGACGCCGGCTCCGTGCACGAAGGGACGCTTGGAGGGCGGAATATTCATGGAGCTGCGGCAATGGGCGCCAGTTAACGGTGAGTGTACCGCGTTCGTAGGTACTAATTATACAGCTTTAGCTGGGCTTCTGCAGCAGCTCTGCGGAAGTTATCTGCCAGCCATTTCCAACAGCAGCCTGTGTCCGCGGCGCTGTTGCGGATGCCCAACTAAAGCTGTCACTTAACGAGTTGCCAGCGTTATGCGCGTTGCTGTACAAGCTCCCATAAAGTGAACGATGCAAACAATTATCAAAGGTCATTTCTTGCTGATCCCATGTTGTGTCTG
The DNA here is from genome assembly GCF_013339695.2 of Rhipicephalus sanguineus. NCBI lineage: Eukaryota > Metazoa > Arthropoda > Arachnida > Ixodida > Ixodidae > Rhipicephalus > Rhipicephalus sanguineus. The sequence continues at coordinate 112,141,506 of NC_051184.2, forward strand.
CACTACTGAAGGTGCAAGATGTCGTTTTGAGATGCACTTTATAGTCTACTTCATAATAACATTTCCATCGACCTTGAGTGTGCAGCGTGCCTCCGCGTGTGGGAACGTGAAAAAAAAGCCTGTGTACAGAACGCTCAGACGCACTATATATAATGGTTTTTATTGGCTTAAAGACGGTAGTTTGAGGTGCAGATATACTACGGTGGCTTCCAGAAAGTACGCGGTAGTCATTAAAGTTGGACACGCCTCGCCGGTAAGGCGAAAAAGGTAGAGACTTTCGACGGCATCCGTTGTTGCGGCCCCCACCGTGCACTTTTTCCCTTCGTTTCTGTTGGCTGTTTTCATGGTTTCCCAACATCTGCGATGACGCTATAAGAGAATCAAGCGAGTGTACGTGATTGCGGGAGTTATGCGTGCTAATTCTAGCATATGACATGTCTGATCTCGACGTAGACGGCGTCCGCACTCGCTGGGTGTCGTTCGGGCTCGCGTACTCGCATGTGTTTATCTAAGTATGGGTTACGTTTGTAAAACATGCGGTCAATAACCGCTCACCGCGTGGCCCTGACTGCCGGAGGATGTGCTTGGGTGTCGGGATATGCCGGCGCAAAACCGTTTTTATTCTGAAACCAAATTTTGAAACGATTCCTCAGAAAAGAAGTGCTTTCATTCGTGTATAGCCAGTGCCTATTGCGAGACGAGGTTCCCGCTGCCTTTTACGTGAAAATTTTGTTTTCGTTGCGAAATTTCAAGTAAACACTCGTGGCGGATGTGTGTACAATAGCGGTATGTTGAACAAAGCGTGGTTTTAGATACCAATAATCAATGTGTGTGTTTTGGTTATTCCCAGAATCCCGGAGAACTTCTCCCGCCTCTTCACTCCAGCTGACAGCCACACACGGGGAAACGAAGAGAGAGAGAGAAATAGATGAAAAGGAAACGCAGAGAGGTTAACTTGGCGCGAGTGACCGGTTTGCTACCCTGCACAGGGGTGGGGAAATAGGGGTAAGAAAGAGGACAGGGAGAGAGAGAGATAAAATGAAAACGAAAAAAAGCACGCACACATGCACACACACGCAAGACGTTCCAGTCAGAGCCGTTCTGAGAGACCAGTTGAACGCAGAAAGCGCAGTAGCGCTTGCACAGCCTTTTTCTGTGACGTTTGGTCCGGTCGATGGCGCATGATTCTTTCTTCCGACATAGTGGGGTCGTTCAACTTATCGAGCTCGTTGCAAAGTGACTGTCTCTCTGAACAGTACTGTGGGCAGTCGCACAGAATATGTTGAATTGTTTCATCATTGCTGCAGTGGTCACATGAGGCGGTGTCGTCCATTCCTATGCGGCACGCGTACGCGCGCGTAAATGCGACACCCAACCATAACCTGCACAGGAGGATAGCGTTACCTCGGCGAAGACCTGGAGGAATTTGAAGGCTGAGAGTTGGGTCCAGGGAATATAGTCGTGCATGCTTGAAGTGTGGCTCGTTCCCTTGCGACATGGTGCAGCATTGACGAGCAAGCACGCGGAGCTTCCATGCACCGTCAGTTCTAGAGAGCGGTATTATTATTTCACTGCTTTCTGTATGGGCTGAACGGGAGCTTGATCGGCCCGTTCATTGCCGATAATCCAACAGTGACTTGGAAGCCATTGAAAATTTATTTCATGGCCTTTCTCAATTAAATGGTGAGTCTCTTCTGCAATCTGGAATACCAGTTGCTTGTGCGGTCAGCGGCGTAAAGGTGACAGAAGGGATTGCAGTGCCGCCTTTGAGTCACTGAAGATCGTCAATTTTTGTGACCGTTCATCAGTAATGAGACGTAATGCAGCAAGAAGCGCTGCGAGCTCTGCTGCTGTCGATGTCGTAAGGTGAGAGGTCTTAAATGTGATTGTTGTGGCTTGCATAGTTATCACGACAGCTGCGGTTGAGCTGTTCGTCATAACGGAGCCGTCGGTGTATACGTGCATTGAGCATCGGTACTTCTCATATAACAGGAGCAAAGCGAGCTGTTTAAGAGCCGGTGACGACATATCTGCCTTTTTATGGATACCACGTATCGCCAGGCTGATGATAGGCTGAGTCAGGCACCACGGAAGAATTGAAGGTCTCGCAGCGGGCGTGAAGCATGTTGGCAAAGACTCGCGATACGCGGCTACCGTTCAGCAAAAAGAGGTACATGGTCGGTCTACTGGTAAAGAGGCTAGGTGGTGGCGGGGAGTCCGAGCAAGATGTCTTATATGCGTCCTGAGTGCTTCGATGTCAATGTGTGTCTTGAAGAGGTGGTCTCTGGCGATCGCTATAGAAGCCACCGTCGATGCGCTAAAAGGCAAGCCTAGGCAAATTCGGACCGCTTGGGCCTGAACGCTTTGTAGTATTCGTAGGCTTGTTTTGCTTGCGTTGGTGAACGCGGGCAAGCTGTAGCGCAGGAAGCCGAGGAAAAATACCTTGTGTAGACGCTACGGTATTAGCGGGTACAGAATAACTGAGCCAGGAGCCATCGTGTCGCCATGATAGGACGTGTTCTCACTTCCTCTTCTTCTTTGCCGTTTCTGGCTGGCTGCGCTTATTTATCATTTTCTACATCCTGCCCCGCCCCAGAAGTAATAGGCATTTCTAGGGGATGCAGAGCTTGAGAGCGTCTTTTAAACACTTTTCCGTCGTGCGTCTTGATGGTGTAAGCCCCGCACCAGTCCATGACGACGAGGTTATACGTCCAATAGTCGACCTAGAAGCCAAAAACACAGATTCTTCCTGGCGTCTTGTAGTAATTCGACACCGTCTCACATTATACATCGTTTGAATCTTCGAGGGCATCCATACGGAGGTCTTAATCTCAGGAGATACTCCGTTTTCCATCTTTCCCAACGATGAGGGTCCTCACGGTACTTCCTGATCACATCTTTCATGGTAGTCCGATGACAACCTGATGTGTCACAGGAGTGGGGATCCGGATGAGCGATGATTGAATTCCCGACCAGTAAGCGTGTGCAGCATGTCAGATCGGGACTGAATATTCTGCAAGTTGTTCGTGATGTAGTCCGCTTCGTGTTCACCTTGACCGAAACTAGCAACTTCGTTACTGCATTTGAAGAACCTTGCAAGTAATCTTCGTTGGTGTTCCAGCGCATACCTAGAACTGCTGCGGAACTGCTGTCACATTCTTGCATACACACTTTGTACTCCTCAGAATCTTGCAGGTGTTGGCTGTCGTTTGTTTCACATTTCCGAAGGTTGATTACGGCGTTGCCCAAAATTGACTTTGCCTTGTTGCCCTCATCTAAGGCTTGGTCAAAACTGTTGTCTCCTGGCCGCGAGTCATCGACAGAGAAGCTCTGCTTCGAAGTCCGGGCAAGTGTTTTGTCTTCCCCGCTTACGTTGTTTAAGTCGTGGTGTAGTACTAGAGAGTCTCGGCCGCCAGACTGCTTGATTGTCTGCTTAAACTGCAGATGTTTATAAGAAGGGCATTCCTTATAATAAGTGATGCTCATAGACTCTATCTTCGGGAAAGACCATGAGATCTCCGCTGCAGATTCTTCCACTGCATCCACTCGCAAGACGCTGACCAGATGAGTACCGCAGTCCAAGAAGGTCTTTTGTGAGACTGGTCCTTGTATTGTCCAACCGAAAATAGTATCGATCGCCACAAGTCCTGGAACGTCTGGGCATCGGATGACTTCGCCGGTGATTACTTGCCAGAGATAATCAGATCCTATTAGCAAACCGATTCCGGTGTCTGTTGCGTCCTTAGGCCAGTAGTCGTTCGCGAGCAACTTTCCTTGTCCTCTTAATTCTTGAATGAATGTGTTCTTGGCTGATGGCACAGTCAACTCGTGGCAAATAGTAGGGACGACTACAGCTTCTATGCGAATGACAGCCTTGTTGTATCTGTTTCGAAGCTGTATTTCCACCACGTTCCGCTTTTGTGGTGCTGAAGAGCAAGTGCTTCCGAAGGTATTCAGTGCCAACCGTGTCTGTCTGACCACCTTCAGGCTAAGCATACGAGCTATATCTTGCTGAATAAAGGTCCTCTGGCTACCTCCATCCAGAATACCGCGAATGCATTTGCTCTTGTCATTGTTCACTATGTCGGTGCAAAATGTCTGAAGGTAGACCGCGTTGTCCTTGATTGTTTGCTTCCTGGATGGTGTTTCATCGCAGGAATCAATCCCGTTAGAAGAAACGCACACTGTGGTGCTTCTTGATTTTCCTGTTGTCGTCGTGGTAGCCTTGTAAGTCGGGTCGCACATACTTGAAGCGTGTCTTCCGCGGCAAGAACTGCAGGTGAGCTTGACTCGGCAATCCTTCGCTCGATGTCCTCTTGACGTGCAGCGGAAGCACCGGTTGTTCTTTTTCAGCTGCTCTTTCTTGACAGCAAGAGGGATATCGGCGCCGCAGCTTCGCGTCCCATGTTGATGAGTGCGGCAGAAGAAACATTCCCACCTTGCGACAGACGAGGCGTGCAAAACTGACGCCGTTGGGATGCCACCGTGTGTGCTGTCCGTGCGATCTTCAATGGAAGGCCTTGGATGTGGGAACGCGTGCTGCTCCCTGCTTTCTAGCTCCACCCGCATGAACAGCAAAAGGTCGTTCAGCTCGGCATCCGAGGCACTTGACGCATCTGCTGGTGCACCCGACGAAGAGACTTGAGTAGCACGTACGTCAGATGACTGTGTCAAGGCACGGTGTCGTTTTCCTCGAGTGAAGGAGAGGCTGATGTCACGTGGTAGAGCCTGCTGCAAGATGTCGACGAGCATAGCTGAATATGTCAGAGTAGGCACGTTCAGGGCTCCAAGGCAGCGAATATTCAGTTGCGTGGCATCATACAATCTTCGAAAACCGCGGAAGTCATTGGTTGATGTCACGTTCGGAAGATTCCTCAGTGCTGTCAGATGGTGCTGAATAATCGTTGTTTTGTCGCCGAATCGTTCCTTCAACATAGCCACAGCGTCGGCGTAACATGATTCGGTCGTGGGCAAACCCGCGATCGCTGCTGCTGCGTCACCGGCTAGGAAACTCTTCAGGTAATAGAATTTAGTGGAAGGCGTCAGGTCGTTGTTGAGATGAACAACTTCTTCGAATTGCTCCCAAAAGCCTGTCCACTGTGCGATGTCACCTCTGAACGTTGGGATATGCAGCTGAGGTAACCGGGGCGCCATGAATCTTGCGGGAGCCTCATTTCTGAAAGCCGGTTCTTCTGTGCTTTCACCACTGGGAGTTTGAGCATGGCCGTTCCGATCCCTCTCCATTTTGGATATGCGGCATTGTAGCTCAGCAAGGATGCCAGCGGCTTCATCCTGGTATTCAGCTATAGCTGTATATTCCTTTTCGATATTTTCTGTCGGAATATGCTGCTCATATAGCTCGTCGATCTGAGAGAGCTCTTCGTTGCTAGCCGCGAGTCGTTCCTTTACAGCTGAGAGCTTCGCGATCTCGACGTCAGCGGAGTCAAGCAAGAGTCGCGCTTCTTGAATTATCTTCGTGTTCTGCGCGCGTCGTGCAGCTCGCTTGCCTTTTAGTCGATCCATTGGGCGAACAATGCTGCTGGCCGAAGTCGTTGTACCAACGCCGATCTTCGTATCCACGATCCGTCGATTCCTCACCGCCCGCGACGCGAAGCGAGAGTAGATTCCTGGTCGCCGTGCGTAGAAGGAAGGCGCGTCCGCACGTGGGTTTTCGGCACCAAAATGTAGACGCTACGGTATTAGCGGGTACAGAATAACTGAGCCAGGAGCCATCGTGTCGCCATGATAGAACGTGTTCTCACTTCCTCTTGATGATGATGATGATGCTCCTTGGATGATGGCACCTACCCACTCCTTCTTTGCCTTTTCTGGCTGGCTGCGCTTATTTATCATTTTCTACACCCTGTGCAGCTGTAGCATATCACTTGGTGACATTCCCCAAGTATTCCCTGCGAAGAACTTCAATAGATGACAGATGCCGATCAACCGCTTTTTTATGTACAATACGTGATGGCTCCATAAGAGATCCCTGTCGATTATGACACCCAAAAACTTGTATGATTGAATATACGGTATAGCTTGGCCATTGATGCTTACGCCGTAATTATTCATAGGTTTGCGCGCAAAAGCCACGAGGGCACATTTCTCGGAAGAAATCTCCAAGCCTCGAGTACGGAAATAACGGGCAGTTTGAGCGGCAGCTCTTTGAATTCTCCCTCGCAACTGCAGGCGTGTTACGACGGACGTCCAAATGCAGATATCATCCGCGTACATTGGTAGCCTAACTGTGCTTGGCAGGTGCGCAAGGAGGGCAATCAGCGTACGAAGGTACAGCTCTTGTCTGGCGCCTCACCGCTCGTGCAGGGAGAATCAACAGCGGCGTTCGCCCTGTCAACGAGACAGTCGGTCCTACATTTCTTTTGGTTGGACAAGACGACGTAGGAAAAGAGGTGAGTGGCACCCACGCAAAGGAGGCTAAACAAATTTCGTTTGTTGTTTAAAAGAGGGTCACATCATCTTGTGCTGCAAGTTTGTCGCCAAGTGACGTGTTACAAAAGCTACTATTTGCAAGTTGTGTGATAACGGCAAAAAACTTGGTTCCATATTATACGTGTTTGCATTTGTCGTTTTGTTGTGAGCCTTCATGTTTGTGAGCAAAAAATCATCACCTTCTCCGTGACCGAAAAGTCGAAAGAGATGTAAATAAAATAAATAATATAAAACTTCAGGTCCTAGTGAGAATCGAATGGGGCAGTCTGCGTGGCAAGCAGGTGTTCTACCAGAGAGCGATGCTAATTTTTCAAGCTGCTTTGGAAAAGAAAACAAAAATGCTATATGAATGTCATGTATTGGAAAGAATCTCCTTAAGGCACGTAGTATTGCGCGGCTGAGGCGTAGAATAACGCCAGGTGTCAAAAGATGCGTACTGCGCAACGAGTGGGCGTTTTAAAGGCCCACCCATTACAAAGAGCTCAGGCATACTTAGTCATCATCATCAGCAAAAGCATCGACAATGTGAACGCCTTCGTAGGTTCGCGTGTTCCTTTGCGGACGCGTCGCGGGCCGATCGCTGATTCGCAAAATGAATAATAATAGCGCATTGGGCTTTCCACAACTGTACTTGCAGTAAGAATTCTAAGATACCTTGAAACGGCCAATGTTACGCGCACATTCAGTCGTTTCCTTACGTCATGGCTGAGGTATGAACCGAGAACCGAAGGCAGGTATTAGCAGTTGAGATTGCAATGGGCACGACGCCCGATTACGCTATCGCGTTCAGCTCTTGAAGGCGAAGCTGGCGAGCGCAATGCATACACTAGGCGTTTACGATCATCATCATCATCATCATCATCATCAGCCTGTCTACGCCCACTGCAGGGCAAAGGCCTCTCCCATGTTCCGCCAATCAACCCGGTCCTGTGCTTTCTGCTGCCACGTAATACCTGGTACGTTTACGATCATGTCTGCCAAAATTTGCAACGCTAGGCGTTGCGGAAAGGGTCAAATTTCAAGCTGAACGCCGCTTGCCCTTCTCTCGCGGGCACGCTTACCAGGACGCCGGGGTTGAGGCAGAACAAGGAATGTCCCTACGTAGTAGTCGTTGCGTTGACATGTCTCCTCTAGGAGCCATGTCAATGGTGTTGGTGTTGTTATTGGCGCTGCGACGTCGCCCACATTGGCAAGAGACAATGCCAGAATTATTGGAAGCGACCTGTGTAATTTGTGCAGGCTGCTGCTTGAATTGGGGAAAGAAGCTTCAGAGAAGTAATAAAACACATGAGCGGAATATGTGCGTATTTTTTACATGTCGAATCGGAGCAATATACAAGAAAAATATGCGTCTGCTTCGCATGCGTTCATGTCCGCACCGTTCCCGCGTCGTGCAGGCGCGAGCCCCGAGAATGCTTGGCGCATTTTTGGTGCATCGTCTCTGACAGCAGTTCCAGCGATGCGACGCGTGGTGTCACTACAAGTATCCACGATCTGTGCCAGCCTGGCTAAGCCTGCGCGTGCCGAGGGATCCATACCGCAGAAACAGGCAGTAGACCATAGGGAATGCCGACGCAACTCGACAAGAACGCTCGCGTACTCGGGGTCTCGGGCTGCCTCGGGCGCGTCATGCGCGCTTGACCTTGCGTGCGCATGACGTCTTCATGCGTATGTGCCATGTGATCCTGCGGCTCCGATGCCCAAGAGTGCAGGTAGAGTGCACTAGAATATCTTGAGTAGCGCAAACGAAGCCGGCACACCATGCAAACCGGTTTCCCCTTTTTTTGAAGAAAGTAGCGGCGGCGCTCGCTTCGCATAATCTTGAACACGGCCGGGGACGCGACACGCACACATGAAGGAACGCGCGTGTCTCCCGTCTTGCCAGGCCGCGCCCAGGAATGTTGGCATGCTCCGACTAGAGCACTGCACGGGCTCGGGCCTACCCGAAAACCCGGGCTCGGCTCGGCCCGGCCCGTGGGCCGGGCCGGGCCGGGTAAAGGAACGTTCATGGCGGGCCCGGCCCGGGCTCGGGCCTGAAGCTCCAGGCTTATTGCCGGGCCGGGTTTGTGGTGGCGGGCTCGGGTAGGACCTGGCTTGGACTTTGCTCAGTTCTTAAAGGGACACTAAAGTGAAACACAGCTGAATCAGTTTAGACTGATAAAGTGAACTCTGAGAACTCGAATATCAATAACTTCGTCATCATAAGTTTATTAATAAAGAAGAAAGTCAAGGTCAAAGTTCCATTTTTTAAATTTCGTCCTTAACCCTTTCAGCCCTGAATTTTTTTAACGCGTAGATAATTTTTTTTTCTTGTTGAGGTTCCTTTTTTATTACCTCAAGATCATGAAAATATTCTTTCCTGAGCCTCCCATATGTGTATGAGAAAAATGGCGTCATGTCCTATATATAGGACTCCAGGGCTTAGTGGTTGTGAAGGGAAATAAAGTGAATTTCGATATTGCTATTTATTTTACTCTGTTTACACCTGAAATTCTTGTGAAGCTAGCATGCAAGCAACCATATATTAGTTACTGCGTTTCAAAGGTCCAAAAGCAAGTTTTTGCACTCGTGACACAGTGCTCTTCAATGCACCTGAATGGCCATTATCTAATTACTGCACGCCTTGTAAGATCTAACATCATAAAAGGTTGCCGAATCCTTCTTTGGTGCGCCACAATTGTTGTCGCGCGTGCCTGCATGGGTAAGCTGATGGAACTGCACATCATCCTCGTTATCTTCAAGCCCTCTCATGCACCATTCTTACACTGCAGCAAACGTGTTCAGATCAATTATGTACAATCTCGCTGTTGGGACCCCCTTGCAAATTAGCAAGAAATGCAGGCTGATTTCCTGAGGAGAATAACAAGAAATTGGAAGCAGACACAAGCGCTACGGCTCCGGGTCATCATGCAATGCATTCAAAGATCCTATATTTAGGACATGAATATTTTTTGTTGCAGCTGCCTAAGCGGAAATGTTAGGGAAAGTCCCGTTTGGAAATAAGCCGTCAAGCACTTTAGAAACAACAGAGAAAATTGCGATAGCTACAGAAAAAATAGTTATTCAGTAAAATGTCATCAAATATTTGGTTGCGGCGTTTGTCGTCTTTTTCACCTTTCGCCGTCTTGTTTTCAACATTGCACACTTCTGAGGAAGATGATAATAGAAAAACTACTACGTATATTTGCACAGGTGTATTGGGGATACCACAGACACATTTCTGAATTTTTCAGTCATTTATGTCACAGTTTATAGCGATCTTTCTTCGTGTCCTTTTTATAGGACACCAGGGCCGAAAGGGTTAATACTGCGCGCGCGACTTCACGGATTTCAAACTGTATTTGTCGTATTTTGCGGACTTTGACTCAATGAAATTTCCCGAAACTTGGTATGTTAGGTCGATGGCCCCGTCAGAGGTCAATGTATTTCATTTCTACTGATTAGGAACTACGTAGGCCCCTGTGGACACTGTCGGAATCTATGATGTCCCGGCGTCTGCTGCGAGAACTTCAAGGTGGCGTCGCCACCCGCATATTATTTTCGTGCGTTTTATCGCTTACCAAAAGCCTTGGCGTAGCGAGCGCCGTGATTTTGGAATTGTAAAAGAGTAATTTACTGATTATAGTAAAATCGTTCTTCTCTTCAGTGTCTCTAAGTTTGTTCCACATACGTTGTGCATACATACGTTTCACAATTTATCTCGAAAAACAAACCCGCTTTTTTATGTGGGGAAAGCTATTTGGAGAAGGTTTATGGGGGACAAGTACTGAACATATTCTGCTCCTTGCACTTGGGGCTACTTGATTTATCTGAAACAGGCGTGCTAAAATAAGGTGGACCAGGCGCTTATATGATTAACGTATCGCTATTCTGTGATTTATTTGCATTCGCTATTATTTTATATCACAAATGTTATTCTGTAACCGTAGTAATAAACGGAATATAATAAATTTACACCTCTAACTTTTCATCGCAAGAACGGTCACAGAGCTCCAAAACGGGGAAACGTTCTTGAAAGTTCCAGCCCTCCACTTAAACGAAAGACCTGCACGGAGTGTCGTGGTATATAATTCCTATAAAGACATTCTTTTTCCTTGGTTCCGTCATGACTCCCAGCGGTCATGTGACGCGAGATAGATAAGCACAGCCTGCTTTTTGTGCCCACATTGTTAACGTCTGAGCTTTGGTCTTGCTCCGCTATATAAGGGGTCTCAAACTGACCTCAGCTAACGGGCTCCATTCACGAAAATTTACTCCCGCAGGGAAAAAGGACAGTGACGAAGATAAGGGGGAGGGGTCGTACCAAATGTCAGCTAACGTTGCCATTTCAAAGACCTTTTCCATATCTCCTATATGGATCATTTCCGAAGGGTATTAGGAGGCAGAATTCCAACAACATATGGATACCTATCTCCAAAATGACTAAAATCTGGACGCCGATTCTGAAATGTAGAGTTTCGTATAACGGTTATGTATCAACACATGGTCGGTGCAGGGGGTACGTGCCTCGCGAAAAAAAATGCTTCAGCTGTCATGACTGTGTAGGTTAACAACGTACTTATAAAGAAAGAAAATGGGACAAGGACAATCATGTGCGGGCCTTGTGTTTGAGGCCCCTTCACTATATAGTGCGAGAGCTACATTATAGTACTGCCGCAACAGCGTTGAAACGCGCCGGCATAGCATAGGCCCAATAGACAAGGCGTGGGGTAAAGTATATTCGCTTGACGAAATATCTGGTTCGAAAAACGACAATTACAAATTCCGGGCGGGGTGATGTCGAACCATATGCATCCAATGAGTAAGCTTCGAGAAGCTTTTTCGCGCCTTTATTACCACACTGGTAACGAACGCCGAAAACTGATCGAAATCGCTTCGGTCACCTCATACCAGTTTTACTCGGGTACTCCAATGACCAGCTTCTACCAGTACAATATCATTAAGAAGGCATACACCATTATAATATGGAAAAAAAGAGCACGGTGCAAACAGTGCACAACATACACTGCTGAAAACTTCGAGAAACCCTCAAAGAGGAGTTTTATAGATGACATTGAAAAGTGGCACGACGTTCGAGAACGAGAGAAGTGAGGGGATGAGCTGGACAGTTATATGTTCATTCTGCAGAGGACCACGAAGCTATTCTAAGTTTTCTCCAGTGGTGGAAGTTAAGAAGAAAGACTGCCGACGCTTTAGAATTCGCAAGGTGGCCGTGCGCCCTTGCGGCTAACGCAAGCAGTGCGAGAAACGTTTAGCGCGGCAGGATAGGTGATGCAACAGCGCATGGTGTGATTATAAAGCCGGAATCTCTTGAGAATTTGAATTTTCGCAGAATAACACGTGAAGAAATAAACTATAAAATATGCCACAAAACTTATAGACTGTATATACTAGAGCGTGCGGTATTTGCAAATAATGCTATGCCAAATAGTTTTTTTCCTTCCTTTTGGCTGCTTATACGTATTTCTAAAAGTACACTGTGTACACGCGGTTCATTATAAATTTTATCTATAGGTATGCGCATTTACAACAAGGTAATAAATTTGGCTTTCTTTGTCTATTTGTTTTCCTGCGGCAAGGTGTTATTATGCTGAAGACAGGTTCCACATATCCAGAAGGGTGCACGATCGGCTTTGTCGTTAGAGCATGCTTTAAATTGTGGCAGAGTGTGCAATAAAAACAAAGTGAAGAGGGCGGTCTGTTCTCTGTCTCCGATTTTTAATTCGCTCCCTATTGAAACTTAACTCAAGCTGCAAATCACTTTCCTTGATACAGTATTATCTGCCACAAAACGTCACTGATCCCCATCGTATTTGCAGCAAAAATAGGTATCAATTATACCACTGCTGAACAAACATCCATGGTGCCCAGTGCGTCCGCTGAGCTGTTTCCACCGTGAGCGCATTTTTACGAGAAATTACTGTAGGTTAAAGTATAATTGTTCGCGAAACATGCGCCAAGAAAGCGTAGATGTTTGCCAATTAAAACACCTTGCTGTCCATTTTATGTTCGGGCAACACCACCTAGATTAGTAGTTCGGGCCCCTGTCGGGCCCGATTTGCGCTCGGGCCGGGCCGGGCCGGGTAGGTGCTCTAGCTCCGACTCGCTTGCGTTCGCGTCTGCGAGTTGCGCTGTGACCTAAATGCAAAAAAAAGAAAAGAAAAAGAAGGAACAGCGTTTGAATCACTGCTATGCTCCTGGGTTCAATACTGTATACGCGCGCATGAACCAAGGCCGCAAGATATCGCTTTTTACAGCTCCAATTTGGTGTGCCCCGATGCGCGGAGAAGCGCGCATCAAGGCGTCCTACTCCAAATGATAAAGAGCGAAAACTTGTGTAGGAAAGAAACTTGTGCCAACTTGACAAGCCCCTCGGTGCCGGATAGCGATGTGTGTGAAGATCACTTTGAGCCTCACTTCATCGAGAGAAACTACGTGCGTGTAATTAACGGAGCGGAAGTTCTAGTGCCGAGAGAAAAGCCGTCTATTCGACTTGACGCGGTGCCGACAAGTTTACCGAATGCACCGTCATATCTCTCCAAGAAAGCACCGGCGCCGCGGCCTCGGATAAAACGGCGTCAGCTTGCGTCTGACGACAACAGTGAAAGGAAACGACGTCGCATCGAGCAGGGCAATGCGTCGTCGTCCGACGAATTTTCAACAGTCGCTACTGAGAACAAAGGCGCTGAAACGTAAACTGAAACGGGTGATGCGGTCGTGGGCCTATATGTTTTTTGCTTTGAGCCTCCGTTGACGACCTGCACAAATTCGCCATTCCACTGACGTCGTGGGCAGTGCGTAAATTCCCTGAGCTCAACGCTGCACACGTTGCGTGCAACAATACTTCGTTGCAGACTAATTGGTTCATATTTTTAAAGTCGACTTGCGCTCTTTCCTGCCTCCCTCCTTCTTTCCTGCTGGTTGCGCAGCAAGTCTAGTTGCGTGCCAGTTGAAGCAATGCTTAGAACAAATTTGAAAAAAAGCGTTTTGTAGAACTGCATTATTGTCGCGTTTCACCACAGCACGACAAGGTACAACCACTCTGCGCGTCGTAAAAAAATTTAAAGAATAAGCAGTTGTTTTGCGTACGAATGCAACCGATGAGCGACGCTCCTTAGAAATGGGACGCAAACGACTATGTAAATTTTGAAACTGTTTCTTTGCGCCGCGCGCCTTGTATTTCTTTTTTTCGCAACGCGCGTCGAACGCCGCGCGCGCCTGTTTTTTTTTCTGTTGTTTTTCCGCGCGCGGAGTTTTATTGTCTTTTTGCTCCGGCGCCGCATCAGTGTTGCAGGGAGCTTCGATGGCGACGGCGGGGCGACGGCGGGCCTAAGGAGCTTCGTTCAAAAAAAGAAAAATAGTCTCTAGTCTGCCAGGGCTCGCACGGCGCATATTAGTTGTAGCCGGCACGTTAATGTAGTTCAGTTGCGATGGAGCGTTCATTTCTACATTATTTTTGTTCTATCTCGCCGCCTCTGAAACGCACCGGCAAGCAGCTGCTTACGATGCCGGTGGACGCTTTTAAGAGTAGTCGACTGCAGCGCCGCCGCTACTTTCTACACAAAATGGGCCGCTCCACGGCAGCCGGTTGCGCCACTCAAAATACCCTAGTACACTCTAGTGCAGGGAAGGGATTTTGCTTGCGAAGGCTTGCGAAGTGGCAGGGGTTTTAATCTTGCCTCCTCACGTCATGGTTTCGCACCGTTTCAAAATATTGGTTTTCTCCGCTCGTAATGAACCGATTTGAAAACGTCTTGTGACATAATGTTCTTTATTGGGCTCACAGCAACTTCTAGTGCCTAACTAAACTTTCTTGTGTCACCTGGAGAGGGGCCCTTTCAGTGCATAACACTTTAGGAGACGACAAGAAGCTTGCTCCCATGTTGGAGAAGTTACTCGAAAACGCTTATACGTTGTGGGTATTGCCCTTCGCTCTGGATAAGGAAGACGCTACGTAGCTCCTTGGCCCTGAGCCTACAACGTCTAAGTTCGCAACACTTTTGGGGCCCGGCTTAGCGTCCATGCATGGATTTCTCGTGGTGTAATTACGCTCTTAAGTGATCGATATACGCCTAAAAGAAGGCGTGCAATGCTCAAGACCTGAATAAATTAAATGTACGAGATCAAAATAATATAATTACCAGAAATAAACAAGAAGTAATCGTAATAGTTAACTTGTAATCGCTATAAACGCTTCGGAAAGTTGCGCTTGACCTACGTGCGGCGCAAGAGAGCGCGCCACCGCCTCGCAGGGCGCACGATTTTTCCTCGCACCGGCGCTCCTTCCAAGTCTAGACCTGAACGGGGAAACAAACTGACGGAACTCACGGCAGACGACACGTATCTTAACCGCCGTAACATGCAGGAAGTCGATAATGCGCATCAAAAAGTAGCGTGCTTGTAGCGCACCTTCGTTGAGAATCTCCCTAACAAGACTCTACGTGTGCCGTGGAAGCCCTACATGTTTACCTCAAACATTGACTCGATAGCTAACACAACGTGCAGTAGAACAGTGAGAGTTCTTCATATCGTGTTATACTGGAAAGGTGGTGAGGCCGAGCACCTCACCAAGAGGGGTACCAGTCCGGTCTAAAGTCGAAGTCATCATAAATGTCCTTTAGGTGAATAGCCACTCGAATGAAGTGTATGCTCGAAGAAATGGTGGGTTCTGCATTACGGTCATCCAAACGTGTCTTCCATAAGCTGTGCATACCCATGAGGAAAAACATCATATGGTGCTTCATCAAGCGATGTTGGTGTAAGATAACGTATGATGTGAGAATGAATGACAAAACTTTTCTTCAGTTCTGGGATGTCCTTCAACGAGCACTGAGGAACAGCCATGCCTCAGCTTGGAACTGCACTGAAAGTACTTTCATGCTTCAAAAACATACGCGTCCTGTATACAGGTGTCACGGTACGAGATGTAGTATCGCACGCAGTAATATTGCGTGGTACAAGCGTACATTGCCATCAGGCATCACACCACGCGAGTATCCTAACGACTTCGTGGTTTTTTGGGATGGTCAGCCACCCATTATAAAAGGCACATGCATTACTGCACGTATTCCTTTAACACCACGTAGTGGGTGCATCGCAACTTCGTAAGTGTTTCTCGCGCTTAATTGCTCCTGGTTTAAAGCATGCTACCCATTACATAAGGCACACACCTTAGTGCGCTCAACTGTTCGATCAGTAGCCGCGAATAATTGTTGTCACAATTCGACATGGCAGCACCTACGCAGGCGCGACCGCCTGCTTCAATCTGAACTCGCATTTCCTACTTGGCCACTGTCCTGACAGCAATAGAAACGGTGAAATTGCCGATCGCCTTGTATCATCTAGTACTGGGTATGTTTTGTCTTTAATACGGAGATCAGCTGTTTATTCACCCATGCAAGCCTAATCTGGGAGGATTTCAGGGTAGATCTTGGAAATAGTGCCAAATAGTGACGAAAACATTGCTCTCGAAGCATGAGGACACAAATATAAAGCAAATAGAAGCGTAGAATTCGAACTCAGGGGCTATACAGCGCATGACGGCGACCTAATAAGATTGTGACGGAAGGACCTCGCTCTCACGGTTGCCAAAAATCGCTGTGGCACCCGGCAGATTTATAACGTATCTCTGTGGCGTGGTAGGTGACAAAAAAACGCTAAATGTGTCGACCGTGTCAACTTTGGGGCGATTACTGAATAATACGCGCTGACTGACGTACACGCTGACATCAGCGTGTATTGTACGCCAACGGCCGCGTCGCTGACCCAAGGCCAATCACGATCACGTGATTAAACACAGCCACCCCGTGCGCCGCTGCGGAAAGTCTTCTATACGTCGAATATCTTAGATTTTTTTTTCTTTTTTCTTGACTGCCGTGGTTACTGTTGCCAGCTCTGGAAAGAATCAGCGTTTATTCATTTCGCAGTGGTCCCCGAGCTGTCAGCTCTCGGCGTGACGTAACGTCTGGGTGACAAACGATGTATAAGCCAGCGGCGGCACCCTGTCCTTAGCGGTGCGCAGTGGACGGGACACCTGTGAAGCTCTGCATTGTAGTGTCAGCAAAATCTATTCCTTTTTCTTGTGCCACGAGGACTATCGAGAATTGCGTGCATTGGTGCTTGTTTTGGAGGACATTCACCACAGAGGAAAACAGGAGCCATCATGACTGGCTACCCCTATTCATGCAAAGCTAACGAGTAAGCTCTTTCTTTTGCAAATTCTAAATTGCGGAATGTATAACGCATAACATGCATGACATGTCCAGGGCCGCTGGTGTCACGTCGCGTAAGCGTTCGATCGCGGAGTGGTTTCAGAATTTCACGCACTACAAGAAAATTCGGTGACCACACCTTGGAACTCTAACTGAACGCGCCAAAGCGCTCCTCAAACTTTCGTATGGCCAGCCGTAAATGGCGATATCCTTTATTGGCGTTGATGTCTGCCACAGTGTGGCTACTTGATGTTCTGCGCGCATGGCGGAAGTAGTGTTTGCTGCGTTGCTTAAACAAATAGTTGTGGCTACATTGGGCCGCTGTCCTTTGCGGCTACATCGGGGCGCAAGCGGAGACAAGTGTGTAGCCAACAAGCGCGAAATCACGTTAGTTTCAACGGTTAGTGCCGAAATTCTACGTGTGTGTCATGAAGAAATAAGTGCCGTGAAGAGGATAGCGCCTGTGGATAGAGTAGTGTAGGCAAGGAGCAAACCAGTCTGTCGTCATTGAACTCGGAGTGTTTAGAACACCTTTAAGTGCGCAGGGAGGCGTCCATCAGGAGCCTTATGTTTAGAATAACAGAGAGCTGAGCTAGTTGGTAAGTATTCATTCTAAAAAGACAGGGTGTGCAAACAGGGACACAAGAAAGAAGTCAGGACACCACAAACGCCGACTAACAACTGAAGAGACGCACAACGGCCGAAACGAAAGAAGGCACGAAAACTTATCTGCGCATGTCCATGCAACAGGCGAACCTATCAATCCGGCACGCGTGGCGGTCTACGTGGAAGATAACTGTTAAGGCATTTGATTTCATCTTTATGCAAGTTAATCGACGGTTGGCTCACGCATGCGCTACCACTATTCTCGATATGCCATCCCTACTGAAAAAATCCATATGCCATCTTACGGAAAATATACGGATTCCATATATTTTCCATATAAAACATATGGATTTTGTGCGGACGTATACGGATGCATACGGAAATTGTACGGAAGATATGGAAAGTAACATATGGTACATAAGGAATTCCGTACGGGTGTATGGATAGAGTCTTACGGAACACACGAAATCCGCATCTGTTATACGGACAGACCCATGCGGTGATACGGAATATATGGAAACTATGATACGGGACGTGCGGAAACTGCATGGACATACGGAAAGAACAAACGGAATCCGTATCTGCTATGGAAATGCCCATGTGGCAATAAGGACTATATGGAAAGCATGGTCTTCTGCATAAGGAGCGTAGGCGTGCGCAGGGTTCCCCTTCAAGGGGGCGAAGGTTCGTTGCAGCGCCCCCTCCCAATTATGTCAGCGCCGCCTCGGGGGGGGGGGGCGCTGACATTGCGCCCCCCCCCCGAGTCGCAGCGCCTCCTTCCCTATTATGTCACTGTGTGGAACTGACTTTGCGGCCCCCCTCTTAGGTGAATAGGGGGGGCGGCCCCCCCCTGCCCCCCCCTTGTGCGCACGCCTATGATAAGGAGGATGCATGGGCGCACTGGTGGAATTGAGCGGAACCCATTCGTGTGATACGCATGTGCGGAAAACATTTGTACGGCAGAAGTGAAAATATTTTTAGCGCATAAGCTTCTCTATGAAATATGCAGAATATTTATTTATTTATTTCTGAACACTAAAATAATAAAAGATCATATTATGGCGATTAAAAAATAAAGATATGCAGGCTTCAATAAACAAACAAGGCACAGTAATTATTGCAGGAATAAGAATGATATATATGCAAAAGTATAAAAACACAAATAGACTTACCAGCACAAAAATATAACCCAACTTGAGTATTCCCTCATGTTCATAGTCGTCTGTACGGTATGATGTTCATACTCACGTCTACTTACACCCCTCAACACTCACCCATACTCAGACTCACGGCTACTCACACCAATGAGTATTCACGTGGTGTCTACTCACACCTCTCGACGACTCTTACTCACACCTACTCACACCGATGCCTATTCACTCACGTCTAATCCTACCCGTCAACACTCACTCATGCCTACTCTTATTGATGAATATTAACTCATATTCATAATCATGCCTACCCCCACCCCTCAACACTCACTCATACTCACACTCATGCCTACTCACACCAATAAATATTCACTCATGTTCATACACACATCTCACATCCCTCATCCCTGGCTCATACTCACACTCACGAGTACTCACTCATGTTTATACTCACACCGACTAACACTCATTGTACTCACTCACATCCATACTGCACACCGACTCACACTCATGAGTAACCACTCACGCTCATACTCAGGTTTGCTTAAGCCCCTTGCTACTCACTCGTAATCACACTCACGCCTTTCAAATGACTGTGAGTGTGTGTACTCATGAGCATAGTTCGGCAAAAAATGTGGAGCTCACTCAGGCTCACTCACCAAGAATATTTTGCCTTTAGTGCTCACTCGGACTCAGACTCACCAAAATTTTTCTAAACCAGACTCACTCGGACTCAGACTCACTGAAGGTTTTCTCAACCGGACTCACTCGGTCTCAGATTCACAAAAATATTACTCAGCCTGACTCACTCAGACTCAGACTCATGGCTCGATCTGAGTCTGAGTCGACTCATTAGTGAGTTTGCCAACCTATCCTTATTAGTGGGTATGCCGAGCTGATCTTCACATCTTCTCTAGGTAAAAGACCTGTATACGCATTGATGGTTGCAAATGATTCAGTTAAAAAAAAGTGAGTTTTGTATTCATAAAAATATTTGTCTACGTTCATGGATTGGTTACCCAGAAGCTGAACAAGGTGGGCTGAAAGTAATATGCCTTAAAGTAAGTCAATGAAGTTCTTTAGCTGCGGTTAAGCACAGCATGAAATTACTAGTTTAACCCATTGTAGTAGCACATGAACACTGGCAACAGACACATTCTCTTTGCCATAAAATGACTCCACAAAAACTGTTTTTCTTTTGTCATAATTGTGTGTTATTGAACTTCCTGTATTCTCAGTATTAAACCAACAATGACTTCAATCAAAGAAGACCCAGTGGCCTGTAGGCCTTGCTGTTTGGAAAGATTTACATTGAACAAGCACTTTCTCTGAAGCAGTATTAGGCTGTCCTTCATTTATATATATGTGTATGTCATAAGAGCATAGTCACCTTAATATCGCTTGCACACACTGAAGTTCTGCCTAAAAGACCACATTAAATATATATCAGAGATCACGATTTAAGGTATACACGTGTAAATCGTTCATAAACTAGTGGTGCTACCTGTGTGTCCTCTTTATATGATGCAATTTTAACTTCTCTGAGACACTGGTCTTAATTAAATACATTTTCTTACATATTGTGATATGCATACGCACAGTGTTGTACATATGAATACTTCATGAAACAAATGTATGCAGTTTTGTTAAAAAGCTTCACTCTCAACCATTTATTTGCTCAAAAGGGTTTAAGAGCACACATGTGTTTACATAGTTCAGCCATAAAGGAAGTACTGATGTACTCAAATCTGTAGGAGAGAAAGCTCACTGCTCTCATTAAGAGTGACAATGTTGCACATCTGATCCTACTACTGTAATACCTTTGTCATCAGCTGGTTATACAGCTGAATAAGTGCCTGATCTTTTTTTTACATGTTGTCGTATGTGCTAATAAGTAAGAATGCTGTTCAAATCTCAAGTGATCAATAACACATACGCATCATCACACTGATGCTCACTGTCGAAGATCCCAAACCGCATGTCGAGCTGCTTGGTTATCAGTTTTCATGCAAGTTATCAACTAGCCAACTGTAAAATACAGATATATGAAGCAAATTTGCCTCTCTGCTCTACTTTCCTATAGACCCTGGGTGTTGATGCACATGATTAATACCTATTTATACTACAAGGGTACATAAAATGAAAGAGAAAATAAAAAGAGGTAAAAGACGAAAGAAAGGCAGGCAGGTTAACCAGGTTGAATTGACTTGCTGCCCTACTGTCAGAGGGAAGGTGAGCAGAAAAAGAATTACTCATGAAGGCACAGGGGATGTGTACGCACACATAACCGTGTTCATCAATGATGCACCTATGAGGACTCACGTTCATACACCTACTCACTAACATTCATACTCACGCCAACTCATTCTGATGTGTACTCACTCACGTTCATACTCAGGTTTGCTCATCGCCCTCATCACTCACTCGTAGTCACAGTCATGCTTTTCAAATGAGTGTGTGTACTCACAAGTGAGTAGTATGTCAAGCCGTAGTCTCATATCTACTGTAGGTAAGAGACCTATATACACAAAGATGGTTGCAAGTGATTCAGTTCGACAGAAGTGAGTTTAGTATTGAGAAAAATATTTGTCTATATTCCTGGTTTGGCTACCCAGAAACTTTACAAGGTGGGCTGTAGTAGGATGTCCTAAAGTAAGTGAATGACGTTTTTAGGTGTGGCTAAGCACAGCATGAAATTACTCGTTTAACCTTTGTAGCAGCACATTCGCAGTGGCAACAAAGACACGTTCATATTGTCATAAAATGCCTTCATGAACACTGTTCTTCATTTGTCATAGGTGTGCGTTATTGAACTTCTGGTATTCTTAGTATTAAACCAACAAAGACTTCAACCAAAGAAGGCCCGGTGACCTGTAGGCTTTTGCTAATTGAAAAGGTTCACATTGAACAAGCACTTTGCCTTAAGCAGTATTAGGCAGTACTTCCTGCATTATATACGTCATGAGAGCATACTCAGAGTCACCTTAATATGTAACTTGCACGCACTTAACTTCTGCCTAAAGGATCATACTAAATGTATCTCAGGGATCCCAATTTGAGGTAGCAAGTGTACGTGGTTTAGACTAGTAGTGCTACCTGTGTGTCCTGTATATGATGCCATTTAAACTTCTCTGAGACTGGTTTTGGTGAAATACATTTTCTTCCACGATGTGCCACATGTGTGCTACAGTGTCATGCGTACGAAAACTTTATGTAAGAGACAAACGTATTCAGTTTTTGGTAAAGAGTTTCACTCTCTCCCATCTAGTGTACAGAGAGTCTTAGTGCACAGATCTGTTTACATAGTTCAGCCATTGGTGTACTTACACCTGTTCAAGAGAAAGCTATCACCAAAAGTGACAGTCTTGCACTTCTGATCTTATTACCGTAATACATTTATCGTCAAGTTATATGGCTAAACAACTGCCTCATTTATTCACATGTTGTTGTATGTTCGAGCAAGTGTGGACATTGTTCAAATCACAGGCGATCAATAACACCTACGCATCGTCATACAGAAGCTCCCTGTTGAAGATCCCAAACCACATGTTGAGGTGCTTGGTTATTACTTTTCATGCAAGTTATCAAGTGGCCAATTTGAAGTACAGACGAATGAAGAAACTTGCCTGTGCTCTACTTTCTAATAGACAATGAGTCTTGACACATATGTTTAATACCTCTTTCAACAACAAGGGTAGATGAAATGAAGTGGAAAAAAAAGAGAGGCAAAAAGATGAAAGAAAGGCAGGGAGGTTAACCAGGCTGAACTGATTTGTTGCCTAACAGTGGAGGGGGGGGGGCGTGGTCAGAAAAAGAGCACTACTGATGTGCATGGACACATAACAGTGTTCATCATTGATGCACGGATACTCACGTACACAGCTGGGTTGTTTTGAGAAATTGCAATAGCATTGTTTCAGCCCGCATTGCAGATTATGCTTGCAATGGTATATTATATGATAAAATTTAAGCGCCTGTTTTAATAAGTTTGGAGACGCAACAAGGGCTTTAGAATTTAGATCATGGCTGCGTGGACACACATGTGCCACACAGAGAGTGCAATAAAGTGAGGATGCTCGAGGTTCACCTTAATTAAAGAGTGCAGCACGATAGCATAATCGTGGGGCCCCGAGTGCATCATCTTCTCAACTGCTAGCCTGGCTTCAGTTCTCGGTGAATGCCTCAACCGTGCCGCAAGGAAACGAACTTGTGTGCGCGTAACATGGGCCATTTCAAACTATCCTAGAATGTCTATACTGCAAGTACAGTTGCGTAATACCCACTACGCTGTAGCTCGTCGTTTTGGAAAGGGTGAATTTTCAAACAATCAACATTGTACACTTTCTATCACTTTAATTTGTGCCCCTAGTTTTTTGTTTAGCTCGGTCCCTTTTTGCGGTCCTTATTTTGCAATATCGTCAAGTGGATAATGCCAAAAAATAGAAAAATAACCGGTGTGCAAGCAAACACAGTGCCACACACATATTCTAACCTAATGTTTTTTGTTGTATTTTTAAGTTTCAGCACCCAACACGCTAACAGGAATAGCAGTACATCAATGTAAATGAAAAAGAAAAGAAAAGAAAAAAAAAAGCATTAACTGACTCTAACCTACGTAAACAAGTTGTGATCTCTACGCGCGAGCCTGCTACTCCAGCCTGCTACGCCACCCGCACACCCGTCGTGACAGCTTCCTAATTTAATAGATGAAAGTGCTTACGCGCTATCCGAGAGTGCATAGTAGGTACAATATGAGATCATACTTACTATTGCGGGCATATATTTTGGGACCGTATCTACACTTTTCTCGTATCTTTTCACTATAGGTTGCCGATCGCTCGCGTATGAAAACACGGATGCTTACACACAAGCAATGTAATTTACGCAAGCAGTTGAAGCTTGTTCCCCGAGGCTCTCTTGCGATTAATAGTCGGCCTATCGCGCGAAACTGGAGTGATACGCCGTTAACCCGTGCGTCTAGCTGTGTTCCCCTCCGTGGCTGTCTCGCTCGATCACGAATTCAGCGCGGGAAATGAAGCACACGGCAGTGCCGCGCGTAGCGGCGACATCAGCTGATCACGCCGGCTTGCTTCCCTTTGCTTCAACGCAACGAAACATATGCTTTGCAAGATCACATACTGCATTACGTAAAAGTGTTACTGCTTTGGAGTCATCCTGCTATTCACTGAGGACGTACATACAACTACTGTAGAGTTTTGCTTCGGCGGCAAGCATCGATCGTAAAGCCGCACTACTACGTCCGTGGTACAAGCAGTAGAAACCTGTCGTCTGCTAGAACAAAAAGAAAAAAAATCTACTGGAAAAGTATTTACCTTGTCTCGTATAAATTTTTCTTGAAGACAAGTCATTATGTTTTAACTATTTTGCCCAATAACATGCATTCTCTAACAATTTCACACGGCGACGTTTTCTTTTTCTTTTTCACGAACAACAATTCAAGCTAGATCCATCCATAGCCGAAGCCAGATGTTGTTTGCCTTTGTTTGCGAGCGTCTCGTGTGTGTTCTCGTCCACAAGAAGATTCAAGGTAAAAGCATTAAATTTACATACGGGAGCTTCGTTCCTCGTTTGTGCGGTGTGCAAAGATTGCGCGCAATTCCCGCTGTTCTCGGAGTGCCGATGAAGTACGAGTCGTTCAAGGAATCAACGAAATGTGCGGGCGCTCGAATGACTCCATGGCTGACGCCCGTGGCCACCTGCTACACGCCAGTGCGAAAGAAACTAAAGGTAAGTGGGACAGCGTATTATGTGAAGTATGCAACTCAGCGCAAGGCTCTGTTACCGCACTCGGACGTGGCGTCGTAAAGAGGCAGCCTTACGCACCTTTGCGAGCGACGACATTGTGCGCGTTACCGATTCGCTTTGACTACGCCGATCTGAGCGGAGCCATGGCGCATCGGCACGGCCTTAGGGGAGCGAATTCGCGACAACTGCGAGAACATGAATGTGTGTGATGATCGATTTTTTCTTGTGTGCATTGCAGTCTGCAGGACGCAAGTGGCGCTTGCTTCGTTTGTTGTTGATAAATCAAAGCCTGCAGCGTCATTTGCTGCTGGGCAGCATTTTGCTCACGTTCGTGGGCTATATAATTTGTAACGTGGCTCAATTCATCTAGCCAACCACTTAAATGGTGATAATGAGCCTACATTCACGGTGAAGTGTTTATTATGCGCTTGAACGCTGGCTTGAGCTAGTTAAACGTAATCGTGTGTTTGCCTTGTGTAGGGAGAGGTGTTAAAAGAATATGTGTGTGTATATGCACGTCGCCTTCGCGTGTCAGTAATATTGCACCAGCCAGCAACCACGTTGGACATCTGACGGTTATGAAAACTTGCATGCACAATGTGAGACTTCATATTCTGTCAGAGTTTCGCTTTTTATACATTAATGTGCTGCCAGCATGTAGTAGAATACATTACGCTGCTGTGTGGCAGTGGTGTGATTATCACAGTGCTGTGGGGTTGCTGATTGAAGGATTTATAGGTACGATGCAGGAGAATTTCTCATCTGACTAGCTCATCAGGCATGTGCGTGTTTTAGCGCAAACAGACAAGGACAGAAGGTTGACATGTAACGACAGGACCAGCACACAGTTACGTGTCACCCTTCTGTCCGCATCTTGTTTGCACTAGAACGCCTATGTTTGCATACTTTTAGCAACAGGATTTTCTGTTATGCTTTTCTTGCCCAATTTGTGCTACAGTACAGTCGTCAGCTATACGAGTGTAAGCACTGAAATTAGCATTTAAAGGTCAGAGTGACTAAATGCATAGTAATGAACAGCATAAAGTAAGAACGAGAGACGTAAGTAAGAACAACGCGGGACAAGCACAGGCTGTCAAATGAAAAATTTATTGCACAAGACCTTGC
Organism: Rhipicephalus sanguineus; assembly: GCF_013339695.2. Classification (NCBI taxonomy): domain Eukaryota; kingdom Metazoa; phylum Arthropoda; class Arachnida; order Ixodida; family Ixodidae; genus Rhipicephalus; species Rhipicephalus sanguineus. The sequence goes on from NC_051184.2 coordinate 112,166,815, forward strand.
CTGAATAGCATTAGCTGTACACCTCGTGCACGTGAGGGTCCGGTTAGAAAAAACAAGTTACAAAATCAACAGGCTTCATTGATTTTATAACTTGTTTTTTCTAACCGCACCCTCATTTGCACGAGGTGTGCGGCTAATGTTATTTAGGCAAGGTTCTACGCAATAAATTTTTCAGTTGACAGTCTGTGTTCGTCCTGCATTGTTCTTCCTTTTGTCTCTCGTTCATACTTTGTGCTGTTCATTACTATGCATCCATACCAACTGGCTTACTTTACGACTATTTTGGACTATATGCAGTTGGCAAGCGCAATAGTGTTCATAACAATTGCTCAAGCGAAAAGGTATCTCTTGCTATTCAGTAAGTCGCATTTATATTGGTAATCATTGATTAAACATGTGTTCAGTGTTCTCTCTCGTAGTGCTCACAAGCGTACATATCAAAATAGATGCAGCATATATAAGCGTGCTTTTTAGCAAAGCAAACTATGCTATTACTTTGAGCACCTCACAAAAGACCGCTGCATGCTTACTTTCCACGTATTCAGGTGTGCTTGAAATACATTTCAATTCTTCAGCACACTGGCAATAACCCTAGTAGCACCAAATGTTGACACATTGTTGCCGCCACATTGAGAAAGTTACGTGAATGTTGTGGCAACATTGCTTGCTACTAGGGAACACTTCACACTGAGAGCAACATTAACCATTGTTTGAGTTCTATCTTAAAAAAAATGTCGGCGTGCCTCTAGGGAGCTTACACAGTGGGGGGGATATAGGTGGCTATTTTATTGTCATAACCAGTCGAGGTGGCAGTCAGGAAAGTGTGCGCGGAAGCAGCTCTCGCTTCAAAGGTTCTGGCGCGATGATGCACTGTGTGGTATATGTTCCCCTTGTATTGTAGCAAGCATATATAGCTACTCTACTGTAGCAGTTGCACCCAATGTAAGGCAAAGAAGTTGCAGTTGGAAAAAGATGGTTGCTGCATCTACAACACACCGAAGGGCACACAATAAACCCTATACATACCACGCATTTTTGACCATGTCGAGGAGCAGTTTTTCTCAAAACCTAATAGAGTTATCCACATAATACAATAATAATTTTATTCCAAATTTGGCACTCTTTCAACTGTACTAGATTAATTAAAATCTGATTATTATTACTTTTTTCGGTGAACTTTTGCCACTAGGACCTAAATTTTGGGTTAATTTGCATCTTTCAAAATTTGTAACACAAAAACAGTGAAGTGCCTAATTTCAATTCTAGTACAGTATTTGTATGCACTTACGCTGAATACATAGAAAAATATTGAACTGGTTTTGTTGAAATACATGGAAAATAGTGGTAGCTAAGTAATAAAAACATAGTTTTAAGTCAATCAAGATTAAAGTAAGAAAACAGCTGAAAGGGGATCTCTTGCCACAAACAACGTTAAACTATTTTATTTAGTACCTACAAGCTTGGTAATCATTGCCAAAGTCATTTTTTTCCTCTTTGGAGCCTGTAGTCTTGCTTGCCTTGCTTCTTATGTGAGCTGTCATACAGCTCTATTCACAAAGTATCGTCGATTGTGGTCAACTTCTTTTAGCAAATTTACTGTGCTTTGGCCAGGCTTCAGTCCTAATGATTTCAGTACTTCGGCACGTGCGATACTGCCATCATTAGATGAAAAAAAAGCATCCATCGTCGCAATCTTTTAAGACTCTGGAGCCTAAAGAAAGAGAGCAAGGACTTTGTGACACAATTCCGATTAGCTCAGCACTTGGACCACTCAGTTTGCATGCACAGTTCTGTCTAATTGCATCACAAATAATATTGATGCCCATTAGAGCATACCCGTTGTCACTCTGTGCGCGAGTTGCCTTGAAGGATGCTGAAAAGGCTGGGATTCAATGACAAAGAGTGTGATGGTTCAGTATTCGGCATTTCAGCACGTCGCTAACATTTATTCACATTTACAAGACAACTGTATTAGTTGCCACGAAATATACTGTTGCTGAAGGCTTTCTCTACCCTCAGCATCTCAACTTATCGATTGGCACGACAGACACAAGGTGTAATGAAGCTAGGAGCTAAAGTTGTTTGAATATATGCGCTCTGAACCACGAATGTGAATAAAGACGCACACAGCATCTTCGGATTGTCTTAGCTGAAAAATCAGGCATGCAGAAAGTTACCCGACAATTTCAGAAAATGGACTGTAAGCACGGAGTGCATACGAGGGGCTTGTCTTGGGTGCGTGTTCACACACTACTTGCTTTCGGAAAATGAGGTTCTCAGCTACAAAAAAGACTTTCAAAGAAATGCACGAATATGCAAAATAAAAAATGAAGGATACACTTCCCAAATTGCAAACAACAAAAAAGTGTTTTTTTTTAAATTTTGCTTTACCTGTGCCCTTAACGAGCACGACAAGATGAAGGAGCTATTTTGAGCAGTGTCATGGTAAATGGCTCACGCACAAGGACAGTCCCAACAAGCATCACGTCTGTCCTGAGCACTTTCTCCCTTGTAGGTAAACCATGCTTGGCTTTCGGAGTTTCTCTGTTTCGTGTGTGAGTGGACTAAACAGAGCTACCGAAACGTTTCGGTCTCTTTAGGGACTTCGCGAAGCTCTTCTGGGAGCGCGTGCGGTAGCTTCATGGAAAGAAGTGCAAGTACAGTACATACTGGTGCGATCTCCTTGATGACATTGAGGTTGCAATCTTTGACATTAGTTCTCAGCAAGGAGCACGAGGTCAGCAAATATGTACTCAGCAGCACCCTTCTGGAAGGATCCTTACGATACAACGAAAAAAGCCATCTATCCTCACCCGTTCACACTTCATGCAGCCGACTGCATCGTGTACGTAAACCTGTGGCCACGTGTTGACGCGTCGGACATTTGCAAATTACTTGTCTTACGTTTTGTCGAGCTTTGTCATGCAGCAGCAGTGAAGTCATAAACGGCTCTAGGCCACAACACTGTGAGAAGTGGCTAGTTACACGAGCCTAGAGAAAATCTGGGGCCGATAGCGTCGTGGTCATGACATGAGCAAGTTGTAAGGACGCTCTAACTCTTGGTAAATATTAATTTTATCATTGTTTTAATTCATCTGTACAGTGGCCCAGTTGCAGAAACAGTGAAGGCCTCATTGAAAAGGGACCTTACACATGAAGCCACAACGGTCCTGGGTCGTCGCAGCAGAACCTGATACGTTTCGTGTGCATTTGCCTACCCTAAAGGAAGCAATGAGGACAAGCGTGATGCTTGTCAGGGTTGCCTATGCGCTAGAGCCATCCTCGCTGGCACTGTTCTGATAGCTCCTTCGTCTTGTGCTCGCTGAGGCGCACCTTCGGCATCTTGAAGACGTTGCAACCATCTTTTTGTGACTGTGACTTTGCCATACTTTGCATGCAACTACTACAACCTACAACTGCATGCGCTTCCCCGATTGCCAGCTCAACTGGCTGTGACAACAAAATGGGTGCTACCTCATTACCACCATTGGTGCAAGCTCCCTATAGAATGCTTCTGTGTCTTGCGTGTATATCTGTGACTGAAAAACATTATGTAAACTATGCTCATCTCACAAATTGGTTGCAGCACTGTGGGGGCTGCAGGGTGGCTTTGCCAGTAGGAAGGGCGGAAATTCCTGAAGATGTATTCATCCATGCTGCATCAGCTGCTTGGTGTTTTCATGGCATCTCTGCACATGTGCTGGGTAAATAAAGTAAGCTGGTAGCAGAACAGGGAAAACGAAAACATGGCAGCACCACTTGAAGCGCGTGCCTTTCACGTTGAATTCATCAAGTTGTCATCGTGCACTGTGTGGCCTGTAATTTTTAAAGTGGCACTTCTATTTGCTTTACATTTGCATCCTCATGCTTCGACAGCAATGTATTTGTGACTATTTTACATTGTTTCCACAATGTACTCTCAAGTTCTTGGTGACAAGGCTTAACAAGTGTGACTAAACAAACAACTGATCTCAATAATGACAAAACACACCTGATGCTTTGTTCTCAGCGTAACGTGGTTCAAAGCTATAGCTGACTTCACCATTTATTTGTGGCTGATGGTTGGGGGCAAGCAGCAAGCACGACTTCGGATTGAAGCAGGCGGTCATGGCTGCATGGGCTGTGCCATGTTGCTTCGTAACCACAGTTACTGGTGGTTACATATACAATAAAGGCACACAACGTACATTCGAAACGAGGTTAACATATCGGATATCACTGTGACAAATCATGTGCCAAACAAATGCAAATGTCTCAAGCTTGCTACTTGAAACGGCCCCTAAACCACCCAGAGGTCGAAATTTAGTTCTGGTTTTGCAGTTGTGCATAAGTCTACAACGAACACATAACCATGAGAATTTTTTGAAACTGTGCCGTAATAGTGGAGTTACACGCGTTTGATGATACAATACAGGCCCTCTCTGGTTTCACTTTTTCCTTCTCTATGCTTCGTTCGTCAGCTCGTCTCTCTTCCTGACTGAGTGCTCCTCTTCACCATGCCAGGAAGAAGAGCGCCCAGTCTCATAGAGTGAAGCGTATATTTACAGGGACCAGATGACGTGTCCAAATGAACCGATTTTCCAAATTAATGAGAGTCAAATTAACGAGCTTTTACTGTACAGCAAACACAACGACTCAATAACACATCATCAGGCATCTTCTGCTAGGATGCATGACATACTGTTTTTTTTTTACCTTTAATCGCAATTTAAAAATGTAATCCTACTCAAATTGTGAAAAGCATGTCCTGCAATTCACGGTCTTTATATTTCCGCCAGGATCTAATCACATGTTCTGGCCAGTTATCGGTCCCTTTAATGATTAATAAATCTTTGCATATTTTTCAGTGTAGTGCCACCATCAGTGTCAACATAAGCCATTTCATAAAGAAGCCGTCCAGAGCATTCAGCTAACGTTGCTTGCCTGTCCAGTTAGGGTTGTGGTTGTGCTGGATGAGCTTTTTTTACATACAGTGCATAGTGAACTAACACCTTCAAAGTCAAGCGCAGCTTCAAAACAAAAGAACTAATATAGAGGTTGCAAATGCAGGGCCTTAACTTTAAGAAGGGATGCCTCAATGTGCCTTCTGGAAAATGGGAGTGTTTTCCTTTGCTGTAGAAATTCGGCTATCATAATTTACAATTCTAAAGACCTCATCTACGACCTTGTGCAGGTTGATCTTAAGCAGAAAACCAGAAGCGGCAGTGGTCTCCAGTAGAGACCCAAGGACCCCAAGCTCTCTGTGACACAAACAGGAAGGGCACTGTGGTGCATTGAAAACCTGCGCCAGTAGTGCATTACCAATGCACTATGCTGCTGTTTCATCAAGGAGAAAGGAGGTGACCACCCTCAGAGGAACTTCATGCTCTACAGTGTGAGTGCCTGGATGGTTTCGTTTTTGTCCTGTCACACGTGCTGAATAGTGGGTGAGATTCAGCTGGGGTGGCTAGAGGAATAGGGGTGACAAGTGTGGTAATTTCTCTAGCCAGGTAGTGTCGGCTTTTGCACGAGTGCTGTTAGTGGCCCCAAGTGATCTAGAAGTTACAAAATGGTTGTGGCTGCCGCCACAGATTACTGTAGCTTTGTCACCTCGGTAAATGTTCAGATGCATCAGGAAAAATTCGCTATGTTACTTTCTTCTACAGCTGCCAACATTTTGCATTATACTTGAGTTGTTCCGGGTGTAAGAGCACAAATGAGCCTAGCATAGATTAAATGCTGAAATTTTACTCACGGGAGGCCCTGCATGTATGCTTGGCATTGTTGTCATAAGCACCTTGGTTGGGTCAGCACGTATGGTGAAAAATTGGGTATCCGTTGCATCATGGATGCTACATATACCATTGATCACATCCAGTGAATCAGATGCAGTGGCATACTGGTCAACCGGCCTCGTTACAGATAAATGATGTGTACATGGACATTATTTGCAAAAAAACCATATCAGCACATTCATTGAATAAACCAGGTACAGCATGGACCGCTTATAACAAGTTGCCAGAGTCGCAAATATCTGCACTATAAGCGGTACTGCCCTGTAAACAAAACAACATTTGTGAAAGGCTGTACATCTGAAAAACATGACCAACAGGCACCCGCATGATTCCGACTATCTAGGCATGCAACTTGGGCGTAAATTTGCCAGTGTTGAAAGGTTAAAGTCTGCGGACCTGCAGTGTTGACATAGTGAACGTGGAAACGAGAAAACAAAAACAAAGGGTGCTGTAGCGGAAAGCCGCCGACTGACTTTCCAGACCTCCTGATTTATGCGGACTTTGTTGTGGTACCACACTGGCCATAAACTACACGTCGAACGGCTATTGAAATTGCGGGTACGATGTCCAAAAAACAGTGCCAACCGTGAACCACCAATCTAGTGTTGCACATGCACTCCCTATTTTCGGTGAAGATTTAAGTCACTCCTGAATGCAACAACTGCAAAACGTTTCATTGACTCGGCACCAAACCGCAACCTTGATAGTCCGCAGACACTAACAACTAGGTAGCTAGTGCTCGTTAGGCCTAGCGTGCAGGAGTTTGCCCCAGACAACACGGCTATTGGGCGTAGAAGATGTCGCACTCCTGACCTAAACAGTGGGCAGCAGGTGTGAAACGAAATTCCGGTCCGCGATCGAGAAAGTCGCGCCAACTATCTATCCTGAAAGAGTCTTCCAAGCTTGTAATTATAAGTCCACCTGCGGGTAGCAAAGGCAAAAGCTTGGTCATGTCTTAAAACGTTGTCACTTGCTGGGGAATAGAAGTCGCACGCACAATATCTCGCTCTACGATGAGACTATTTGCCTGACAGAAAACCGAAGAGCCAAACAGCAGTTACGTGCACTTCATGCAGACACGGGTGGCCCTTCAGAGTGCAGCGCACACACAACAAGCAGCCAGAGCAAAGGGAGCAAAGGCTTTTCTGTTGCCTAGGCAATCACTCCCCCTCCTCACACCATGATGCCCCCCTTGTTTTTCTTTTTTTTTCTTCCACTGTTTCCCGTTGATTCACTCCTTGTATCATCCTCCATAACGCTGTGGTTCTCTCCCAGGCTGATCCGAAGCGCACTCGCTCCGTGTCTGAGAATTTTGCAGCAGCCGCCTTATAGCCGGTGTTTCATGTGGGGGGACTGCACAGTAAGCGGTATGCGTGTATACGTGGTGCTTTATGGGAGGGTATGCTAAAGTCAGAAAAAACTGCAATATAACCGGTTCTGCACTGTAAACGATTGCGTTATAAATGGTGTGAACTGTACATAAATATTTTATACACCTTAGACTGGGGCACATGTTTACATTGAAAAGTTGAAGATACTGGCGAAAAGGAAATTTAAATAAACATACTTTTTTATCGTAGCCATTTGAAATGTTTCTTCTCATTCCACAGACAGTCCTTACTGCATTTCGTGGTCTTGGATCTCGGGATTCAGTGTTAGTATATAATTTGTCTTCCTATATATGCTGGTTAGAGTTAACCGGATGTTGCACTTACTTGCATTACGACTGCAGCACTAATTCTGTCAACCAAATTTTATTATCGTTCTTCCCTTGTAATGCACACTCTGAACAACTTCCCATCCTGCGATGGCAGTTAGGTTGCCAGGTGTCCGTTGCTTTGCTTTGTGCTTTGTTTTTTCTGCGTAATTGAGTTTGAAAATTAGTCCCTCATTGTGCTCGAACGGGGTGCTATTCGTTGTTTCTCTAACAATGACATTAGATGCACCTTACAGTAGAACCCCGCTATTATGTTTTTGAAGGGACCGTAAGAAGTAAACATAAAAGCCAGGGAATGCAAAAGCCTAAAAACAGGAAAAACGAAAAAATTATAGTGGTACAGAATTTTATTTTAATGTTTACACGCTTGAAAAAACAGTGCGACGTTGCCTGGTGCGTTTACTCATGCCTGAGCAGAGCTAAAAGTTCTTCGAGCACCTGCAGTGTTATATCCTTTTAATAAATCTAGTGCGACCACGGCCGACACCTTGCAAGTGATCACTTTTGGCGACACTTTTGCGAGCTTCTCACCAGATGCGTCACCGTCTCCAAGCAGTAATTTAACACTGTTGGCATAGTGTCAGACCACCGTGGCTTGTAATAGATGTTCAAATGCCTCGTGAGAATACACCCAAAAGCAAGCATTGAAGAAAATAATCCTTGCTTCATCAATTGCTAAGCTTTGTCACTGGTGTACCCATTGGCGCACACTCAGCCATGATCTCGTTGATGGATAGAACCACAGAGTTGAAAGTGGCATCATCCACAGATATGTAATCAACATATAGGATTCTTTTGGCACCAACAGTTGTAAGCATCAAAGAACTAAGCACACGCAACACAATCAGCATGAGGAATCCGACCACGAACTGCGCAATGTCCTTCAAGAAATAACAATGATGGTGAGTCCACGTCAATGCGACATCGGGAACAAACGTCAGTCTTGAAGGCCTTTCTTTCGCGAGCAGGAAACAAGTATAAAACTAATTACGTCATATATAGATGCTATCTCTATTACGAATCTCGAATGCTATGCTTTTGTGTGCGGAAACCTAAAGTACGTTATGCATGTCGCTTGCGCCACTCATGTGGCTAAACAGTCATGCCAGACCAAGCAGCGTGAAAAGTCAACATGGTCGCTCTCTTCAGTGGTCGCTCGGCCGGCTTGGAGCGCACTTCGCGACGTATCATACAGGAACGGTCCCGCAATACATTGGATCTTGTGGCAGCTATGCCGGGGCCGGTGGAAAATGGCATAATAGCCGGGTAAACACAGCAGTGTGAAGCGTAACGGTGTGTTTCTACTGTACCTCGCAACAGAAAGACACTGTGGCTGCGTGGAGAGGTGTACAAATGAGCACAGATACATCGACAGTGCTCTGATCTATTCAACCTTTGTGTTGTCTCATTCAGTGCATGAATTGTGGACACATGGCTTTGCTATCGCTAAGGTGCCTATGTGGTACTGGATTGCACAACGCCTTGAACATTTTTCAGTTCAGTGGGAGCACGGGCTCATCAGTCTCGAGATAAGTGCTTCCTCTCCGTTGCTGCACATGATCAAATAAAGGTTTCGCTTAGTATACTGCTACACGGCTCTGGCTTTGAACTTCTCAAGACGAATGTCGGTTCGTCGCTATTTACAGTCACGAATTTATCCATTATGGAAACTGCGGATCAGGAAAGCTTTTGTAGCAGGTGAGCACTATTGATTGCATCGGTTGCCACCAGAGTGTCGGCGCACAAATTGCCATAGTAAGAGCCAATCAAATGTCTGCGTACATTGTGAATTTTATCAGACCTGCCTTTTTTTTCTTGCTTTCCTATGCAGCCATTGTATGTGAGGATGGCAGTAACAGAAAGGTGACAGTTTGAGCTTTGGAACAATAAAAAAATTGCAGTGGGAAAAATGACAGATGCCTCCATGCACTTTGGCTTTTTTAACTCCTTTAATTGTTCGCAGCGACTGAATTGCTTTTTCAGGGACAGTGCATATTCAGCTGAATTGTTTGACACAAACTACCTAGATCAGTGATTCTAAGCAAGGGATATCTTGGGACCCCTTGCGGGCCGATGAAGTGGTGAGGGACACCTTGCAGTGAGAGAAATGGGGAGGGGGTATAAGTTAGCACAATATGCAACAAGAAATGGATGCCTTTTATTTCCCCCTGGCAAACAACGCTCAAACTAAAGTGTAATGTCAATTCGATCTCAATACCTTGTCGATAAGTTGTGCCGTCTGCAGCCACATTCAATGTGTTTCTAGCTATGTTTTCTTTTCAAGTGTACAAGGGTAGAAAAGGTATCCTCGCGTGCATATGTCGTAGAAAACTACAATGAAAGCTTCACAGCCATCTCATGGAGAAGTGCAAACATAAGTCAGCTCGGCTGCAATACAAGCATGTTATGCGGTGAAGCATACTAAAATTCAGAAGGGGCCGCTGTGACGGGACGTAGTGTGCATCTAAAAAGAAAGTTCCCTTTTTGCTAGAAAAAGTTTCGCGGGCCCCCGAAATGGCTTTGTGGACTCACATTTGAGAACCACTGACCTGGATAAAAGGCAGTGTATATAGAGGCAAATGCAAAGGCATTAAAGATGACGAAAAGGGGTGTTTCCTTTTTTTTGCAATTTTTGTGTTATGTGCTGTGCATTTTGTGGTGCAGTTCATGCAGAGCTGAGTGAACATAGGCCTTAAAAACAAACGTTGCCTGTGTTGAGCCTGATTCTTTGGTTATAATCATGGCAGCCATTGTTAAAGTTGCGCTTTGCAACTTTATTGTTCCTTAATATGTTTGTTCTCTTGAAGCTTTTATCCTGCATAATGATGCTCTGAAGTCTGATTTAATTTTTCTCCCAAACAAAAAGTGAGATCATTATGTGGCACCTAATAAACAGTCGCTTAATTCTACTGCACCTTTTACATTCTTTGTAGCGCAGTTATTTTAGATATCAGTGTTTAAAATGCGATGAGCCTATTGTATGCATCATGGCTTTAGCACTATTGCAAATAGCACATCTACCTAACTGTCCCGTTGGCAAATAATTTGTCTTTCTGCTCACGTAGCGTTGACTTCTGGCCTATTTCAGATGCTTTTGAGTGTCACGTGGAGAAGTGTGGAAGGCGTTCCTCCATGGAAGAGCGGTGACCGGAGCGTGAGCTGATACCTGGCAGACAAGCTGGATGTCATTGCAACTGGTGGCATAAGGAGAAGACAACAAGATGCTTGTGTGGTTGTGCGTGCCGGGACTTGATTGCGTCTTTTCTCAGACTACACTGTTTTTACTTGTACACATGTAAAATAAATATTGTGTGCTCAATTTGAGATATCAGAAACTACTGTACAAGTCAGTTTTCACCTTACAGAAAATAGATTTTAGTGTCCCCAAACGGACGGTACGAAGTCCTAATGGGATCTGATGCGGAAACCGAATATATTAAAACTGCGTCCTGCAGTTTCCGCATGACCACAATTCCGCATGGCATTCGTATCATACGGCATCCGTAATACCATATTTCCATATATATGGATGCCGTATATACGGAGCTTTTGATGCGGAAACCATATATATGGATCGTGCGGATCTGTATCATGCGGATCCGCACCATGCGGATCCGTAATACCATAATTCTATATGTACGGATCCGTATCTTCCATACATACGAAATTTTTCACTAGGGATGCTTCAATCATCAGGCGCGTTTCTTCATTTCTATGACGGTACAACACTATTTTGGTGTGCACTTACAATCTCGACAATGTAAAGATAGATTAGAAGGTTAGCCCCCTGTTAGCGATCTTTTATGTTCCAACAATCTCTGGTTAATGCATCGGCCCGTTTGTCCTATGCAGAAGCGGTCGCAGCTGAAAGGGACCTTATACACTACACTCGTACGGCAATCAGTGAATTTGTTGGTGTGTTTTACGAAACAAATATCGGTCCGCTTCTTGTCTTTTACTCGCTCATTCTTCCTCTGTACAGCGGCACAAATCTTACCTAACTTAGTGGCAGCCGCGAAAACAATATTAACGCCGTATCTACTTCCTACTTTCTTTAGCCTGTGAGACACGCAATGAATGTACGGTATACTTACGACACGTTTCTTCCTATCGCTTTCTGCAACCATGCTCGGACTTAAGACAACAGACTTCTTTAAACGTTCAGCGACCGTGGCCACTGCATCACGAGGATACCCTGCATCTAAAAGACGCGTAACCTGTGCGTTAAAGCTATCCCTCATTTTGTGCTCACACGACTTGGTGAGGGCTGATTTAAGGCAAGACATGGCGATGCCGTTTTTTACAACCTTCGAGTGCTTCGAGGAAAAATTTAACATTGGTTTCGAAGATCTAGGAGAATACTGCCAGCACACGTGGTTCTTCTGGAACGTTAAGGAAATGTCTAGAAATTGTATTCCATTATTCTGAGGCACCTCTTTAGTAAAGCTCAGCCTACCTCCATTTATTTCAAATTTTTCGCTCACGGAAGTTACAACTTTTTCAAAGTCCTCACCACTACAAAAGATCAAGTAATCGTCCACGTAACGAAAAACCTTAATAACCGAATTACCTAAGGCTCCTTCCAAAAGACTGTCAATCTTGCTAAGGTATAAATCACTAAGAACCGGAGCAACCTTAGAACCAATACATATCCCTGATGTCTGCACATAAACGCCTTCCATCCAACCTACAAGCGTCGACTTTAAGTACATGGAAAGGATTTCTAGAAATGCCCCGGTAGAAACACCACATTTATCGGTGAAAACCGTCTGGTGCGCTTGTTCGTTAATACATTCATTAACACAATTTAACAAGTCCTCATGCGGCAAATAATAATACAGGTCTTCAATATCCATACTAAAAGCTTTACAACAGTCGGGGTTCTCCTCTGAGAGGAACTGAACTAGCGCCTGAGAATTACGCATACGAAAAGGGTCTGAAAAACTCAAAGAGGTGAAGCAGTTCTGCAAATAACTAGATACAGCGACTTGCCAGGTGCCTTTCTCTGAAACGATTGCTCGAAATGGGATCTCGTTCTTATGTGTTTTAGCTGAAAAAAAACAATTCTAAAGTAAGTGATTTAAACTTCTTGACATTACAAGCTATTCTCTCAAGATTGTCTTAACGAAAGGTCGACAGCACGTTGCCTAACTACCGATGGCTTAAGTTTTACCCTCGTAAAATTCTTTTCTATGCCTGTTAATGCTTTTTCTGAGGACAAACTGTCCGGCATAATTACAAAATACCCTTCCTTATGTGAGATTACTGGCCTGAGTTTCTTCTCGACACAGTAATTAACCAAAGGCCGGATAGGATCAGAACACTTGAGATGCATATTAGAACCCTTGATGCTAGCAACGCAGTCTGAAATGCAGTGGGAACGCTCTTCTCCAGGAACAAGTCTAGTGATTGTACGCGGCAAACTTAAAATGTCTATTGGTTTCAGGTTCGGCTTAAAACAGTATTTAGGACCTAAGGCTAGGGTTTTGCAGTGACTATCATCTAAGGCAGCTCCTCCAAGGACTAGCACGTTATTTTGCGGTGAAGCAGTAGAAATAATATTCCTCTTACATGGCTGACGTTCTCGAAGCTTTACCCTCCATATGAATTCCGCATGCTGGTTAGCTACCCTCATCCAGTCGGCGTACATCTGCTTCTGGCGGCGATCGTCACGCGAAGTCGAGCAACGGACCTTGAGGCATTCCTGGTAAAATCTCACTTGACGCTATGATTCCGCGGACAATATGGCACATATCCTTCTGGCATGTCCGGTAGATGGTTGCAGAAAGCCGCACAAAAGTTGAACTTCAACTGGGCAAACTCAATTCTTAGAAAACCATGAAAAAGTTCTAGCACGGACCAAGCAAATAGCAAATAAAGAAGCCAAAGAGGCAGGATTGTTCAGATAAGTAGGAGTGAGTGAGTGAGTGAACAACTTTATTGAACGATCCGGCAAAACAAGGAGAGGGGAATGGGGTGGTGGAGACTCTTGCGTGCATGCGAGCTTCTCAGCCGCGAAGGAAGCCCCTCGCGCTGCGAGGGTGGCATGTCACGTGCTGGACCTTGTCTCTGTGGGTAGGCTGAACACGGAAAAAGGCTCAGCGTACTAGAAATGAAGCTTAGAATAACAGAGCTGAGCTAGTTGGTAAGTATTCATTTTGAAAGGACAGGGCGTGCAAACAGGGACACAACAAAGAAGTCAGGACACCACAAACGCCGACTAACTGAAGAGACGCACAACGGCTGAAAAGAAAGAGGGCACGAAAACTTATCTGTGCATGCCCATGCAACAGGCGAACCTATCAATCCGGCACGCGTGGCGGTCTACGTGGAAGATAACTGTTAAGGCATTTGATTTCATCTTTATGCAAGTTAATCGACGGTTGGCTCACGCATGCGCTACCACTATTCTCGATATGAATGACAACCTTATGTTGTTGTCGATGGCCGTGATTACATGATATGCCTGTCATAACTGGTCCCATGGAACGTTGTACGTTAGAGTTTTATGCAACCTGCTTTCGGCACCACTTGACTCGAGTATTACGCGTATGGTGTCATATTTATTTGGCAAACGTGCTTCCGAGGTCCTGCTTTCCCCTTTCTTGAGGTAGGTCGACCAACTCACCATCGATGTATTGAGGATTGGTACGGACGCCTATGCTAGGGAGAGATACCCTAGTCGCTGGATTTATGTCAACGGCTGCATGGGAGGTGCGTGTCCTGTCATCAAGTACTCAGCAAAAAAGATTAAAAATAAAAAAGGTACTCAAGAGCGATGCCTGGTGCTCATACTAATAAAGATAATATGCTTAAGTTTCGAACGGAAACCAGGCGGTACGGCTCTGTTAGACATGTAGTTTTTGTAGCATTAGCTACACTTGCCTAGCCGGAGCCGATTTCGCGTGGAGGGTCATGAGCCATGCTGCGCATGCGCGAGGATCAGTGATGTCACACAGCTGGGTCGCCGGAACTAGCATCTCACGCGCTCTCCCACACCGCCGCGCGCGGCACGCCGCTGCTGCTCTGCGCGTTCGGGAGGAGTGGCGTCGTAGGCGCGGCTGACACGCTGGCGCCAGCGCGTGCTCAGACTCCGCCACCGCCGCGCGCGGCTCGCCGCTGCTTGTCTGCGCCGCACTCGAGAGGAGTGACGTCGTAACAATAGACACAGTGCCGCCGACGCGCGCGCAGCTATTCGCCTTCTCTGTGCAGTCGCCGTCTGACGCGGCGCTGGGGCCGCTTGATAGCGTCTCGGACTGGTGTTTGCAGTTGGGACTGGTGTTTGCAGACGGAGAGCCCAAATGCTGCTCGACGGCGCAGAAGAGGCAAGACGCTTATCTCATCGGATCCCGAAGTAGTTGCCTGGCAAGTGGGGTTCAGCGTTCGAAGAATGAACAGAAGGCTAATAACCCTAGACAATCTGTAAAGCTAAGAATAATCAGCTGAACCTTTGCTAACGCTACGTATATCCTGGCATAGCCGAGCTAAGCCACTGGAAACCTTTTCAAGGGCCCCTCACCAGGTTTGACAATTTTGAGCTGACGAGCGCAATGCATACACTGGGCGTTCACGATCATGTCTGCCAAAATTTGCAAGGCTACGCGCCGCGGCAATGGGCCAAATTTCAAGCTGAACGGTGCTTGTCCTTTCTTTCGCAGGCTCGCGCCCAGAGAATGAGGGGATGACGTACATGGTAGCATGGCCCTACGTAGATGGTAGTGCTGTGACCTTCCTCCTCTACGTAGACGACAGTGCTCTGACGTCGCCAACAGTAGCACGTGACACTGCGAGAATTATTTGACACGACGTACGTGTACTTTGTGTAATTTGTTGCTTCAATAGATGGATAAAACTTGAGAGTAATAATAAGACGCACAAACAAAATGCGTGCGTTTTCGTTTTTAATTTTTACTGCGAATCGCAGCGAGAGAGAGACAGAGACTAAACTTTATCAAAGGTCCTGAAGGGGCCTGGGCACCCCTTACGGGGGCCGGTCCGGTGGCTCCGCCCATGTGGGGCCTGGGAGTCGGAGCTCGCCAGCCACCTTTTGGGCCTTCTGGATGGCCTGATGTTGAAGGGTCGTGTAGGGGCTCCTGAGGTGGTTGCTCCAGTCTTCCTCGGTGGCAGGAGACCCGAAGCTAACGTGTAGCGCGGGACACTGCCACAGCATATGACTTAAGTCGCACCTGGGCTTTTGGCATTTAGGGCATTCTCGCCTTATATCT
The DNA here is from genome assembly GCF_013339695.2 of Rhipicephalus sanguineus. Classification (NCBI taxonomy): domain Eukaryota; kingdom Metazoa; phylum Arthropoda; class Arachnida; order Ixodida; family Ixodidae; genus Rhipicephalus; species Rhipicephalus sanguineus. Next base: position 112,182,531 of record NC_051184.2, read on the forward strand.
GGGAGGTATTTGCTGCAGATGTAGGGGCTGGGGTAACTGTGCGTTTGCAGCAGTCTAAGCGGTAAATGTTGTGCTTTATTTAGTGATGAGTGAGGTGAGGGGAATTCCTTTCTAGATAACTTATAGTGCGAGCAAATCTCGTGATAGAAGAGGAGTGGCTCCCGGTGCGTGTTGGGGTACCCGGCCGGAGACCCAGCCTGCGTCCCCGCGCGGCGCGTAAGATCTCGCGCGAGGTTATGGGCCAGCTCATTACCGTTGGGGGTTGAACGTTGAGGCCTTCATGCCCCGGGAACCAGTGGATGTGCTTATCTACGTTTATTTGAGGGGATTCTAAAATGCTTAAGGCCGCCTGGCATATTGTACCGCGGATGTATGCCAGTGCAGCGGGTTTGGAGTCGGTAAATATTGTGTCGCGCTGAGGAAGCGCTAGAGCAATGGCCACTTGTTCGGCCTCGCATGCTTTCTGTGTTTGTATGGTGAGAGCATTGAGAGCTGTCCCGTCTGGGGCGACTGCCGCAGCCGCAAAGTAGGGTTTCTACACGTATTTAGCGGCGTCTACGAAAGCCACGTCTGTCGCGTGTAGGTTGGCCGCTTCTAGTAAGGCTTGAGAGCGTGCCCTTCTTCGAGTCTGATTATGAACCGGGTGCATGTTCCTGGGGAAGGGTAGTACTCTGATTTTATTGCGAAGGTGTTGCGTTAATGGTCTTGGATCGTTGACGTGAGTTGGGATAGAAAGACTTATGTGTGAGAGGAGTTCTCGGCCCGCAGCTGTCGAGGACAGGCGTACGAGCTGGGACATTCGTTGTGCTTCTGTGATTTCTTTGAACGTGTTGTGTACCCCAAGGGCTAGCAGGCGCTGCGACGCCTCGGGTGAGGTGAATAACTGCCTCAGCTTTTTTGGTGAGATGTGTGATTGTTAAGTCGTTTTTGCCATTCTCCTGCAGGGTAACGCCCAGAATTCGAACCGACGACACTATCGGGATATGCGAGCCGTCCGTTGTGGAGAGGTGTATGGTTGCTTCGCTCTTGTTGCGACCTTGTTGCGGTGGCAGAAGCAGTAACTCGGACTTAGATGCCGAGAGTCTGAGGCCCATGGGCTTTAAAAATTTTTGAACTGTATTGACTACTTCCTGAAGGCTTGATTCGATTTGTCCGTCGCTGCCTCCAGTGCGCCAAATAGTAATATCGTCGGCGTAGAACGCGTGTTCTACGCCTTCGATGTTTTTCAGCTTTTGCGAAAGTTGTCTGAGGGCTAAATTGAAAAGAAGCGGTGAGAGCACCGACACTTGCGGGGTGCCGCGCGGTGCTAGGTTGTATGTGTGGGAGTTGAGATCTCCAATTTTATGTGTAGCTGTTCTGGGTTTACGAATGAGCAGACGTATTCGTAGAAGCGGCGGCCTAAGCCCGCCTCCTGAATCTCGTGTAGTATATGAGCGTTGCTTATGGTATCGAAAGCTTTCTATAAGTCGAGAGCTAGAATTGCTTTGAGGTCTTTGCTCCTTACTCTAAGTAACGTCTCCTGCAGCATGAGGAGTACGTCCTTCGTTGCCATAGCCGGCATGAACCCGGCTTGATTGAATGGGAAGAGGTGCTTTTCCTCTGCATGTTTTGTGGCTCGGCGGAGAATGACTTGCTCCATGACCTTACCCACACAAGACGTGAGGGAGATGGGTCGTAGAGAGTCGAGCTCCAGGGGCTTGTTCGGTTTGGGAATGGTAATGACGGTCGCGGCCCTCCATTCTGGCGGGACGCTTCCTTGCTCCCAAACCTCATTCATGTGGGAAGCTAGTGATTCAATGTCATTGTCAGCCAGGTTGCGGAGTAGCTGGTTGGTGCCTCCGTCAGGACCCGGGGCTGACTTAGTTTGAGCTCTGCTATTACCGCGCGTATTTCAGCGCTGGTTATAGCTTTCTCAAACGGGTCGTGTGTGGCGCCCGCGTAAGGTGGGTAGTCTTCATGCGAGGTAGGTTATGTGCATAGATACCGGGCTATAGATGCGCAGATCTAAAATCTGCGCATCTGTAAGTGCCTGCCCTCGCGCTTTGTGTAACAGTCTGTCTAGGGTTAGTCGTTGCTCTGACTTGGTGGGCTTGTCGCCGAGGAGGTGCCTGAGAAGGTCCCATTTTAGACCTTTTCTCATGCTTGCGTCGAGGGAATTACACACCTCATTCCACTGCTGGCGTGCTGGTGTCTGGCTGTACTGTTCGGTTTGTCGGTTGAGCAATGCAATTCTTCTTCGTAGCCTACGATTGTGCTTTTGCGTTCTCCATCTGTCTTGAATACTTCTGTGAGCCTCCAGGAGATGTGCAAGGTGGCTGTCCATGTGATCGATGTTGCGTGCTCTAGAGACATTTTTGGTAGCTTGTTTTACGTCCCGCTGTAGTGTCATAAAGAGTTCAGCGAGAGAAGAGTAATGGTTGGTGTATTGTATGCGTATTTGCCTAAAGAAGTCCCAGTCTACTATGAAAGTGTCTGGGCTCGGGGCTGCTTATATTGAATGTAGTGCTACATACAAAGTGATCGCTACCGAGGTTAGCTTGCTGGTTAACCCATGAGGGATTCGATACGTTGCCTACTAGGGTCAGGTCAGGGGAGGAGTCCCGTGACACCTATGTGTGTGGGGGTAGAGAGGTCGTTAGGTAACACGATACTGTGTTGAGTGATGTGCGCTTGTAAGTGGCGTACTTTCTGTGTTGTGCGATTGTAACCCCAGTCTACGTGGGGGGGGGGGGGCGTTCAACTCCCCCGCGATGATGAGGGGATGGTTGCCTGCTATCTGCGTCGCTTTAGTTACTAGTGTGGTGAATGTTTCTGTGCTGTGTGAAGGTCAACTCTCAACCCTACACGTTAAGGATAAATATAGATTGCTTAATGTGAGCGGTGGGGATGACTTATATCATCTGGTGCTCTATTTTGAGGTCTGGGCGTACTGCATGTGTCGTGTAAGCATAAGGCTTAGCCACACAGGTGGCTGTGCCTCGAGTTGTGTTCCCATACACGGCCTCGACTCTGTATCCACGAAGAGCGAATCGGACGATACGCGTTTCCTGCAGGAGAATGACGGCCGGTCGTTGGGTTACAGAGCCAATGAATTGTAACGTTTCTCTCCGTGTATGGAGGGTACTAGTGTTCCATTGCCAAATTGTGAATGATTGTGACGATGCCATCTTAAGGCCTAGGTATTAGTCCAGCACGCTTTCTGCGTGCCAGATCCTCCTCCAACACTTTAGTCCTCACGTCCACTTGTGCTGGCCATGCAGCCAGCTCGATAAGTTGTTTCTGCATGCTCTCGAGTTTAGCATTGAAAGCAGTATACTCGGCCATGGTCTCCGCACGGTACTGTTCTAGTATTGCGTATATGTTAGCCGTAAACATTTCAAACTCGGATTGCTCTTCGGCCTGATGCGTCGGGCCTGCTCGTTTCTTAGCGCCGCGTATCGAGACGGGGCCGCTACTTACACTTCCCTCGCGTGATTCGGGGGCCTGTTGTTAAGCGATTGGATTTCACTAGCCTGCTCCGCATACATACGGTTTAGCTGGGCTAGTTCTGGGTCAGGTTGCTGTGGCAAGGGTCCCTGACGCCGCGCCGCTCGGGTCTCACCTTTGCCTACCGCCTTGTCGGCCCAGGTAGGCTTTTCAGAGGGGGTAGGGGTTCGTCGGCCGGGAGAGGTCCTTGGGGTTCGGTAGTCTTGGCGGGAGCCGGGCTGGGTCCTGGGGTGGGTGTTTGCGGCTGGGCTTGCTTTCGTCAGCGACGGCGCTGACGACGGCGGCGCTCCAGGTAAAGCAGCTAGTAGTGATGTCGGCATTCGCGGTCGCCCGTGCGGTGTGCCTCGCAGCATAAGGCACAAACTGGTTCCTTGCACACGTGTGGGTTGTCCGTTGGTAAGTGTCCGCATTGGTCGCATACCTTAGTTGAAGGAGTGGGGCACACGTCTTGTCGGTGGCCCACTTGGCCGCAATTGCGGCAAGTGTCGATTTGTCGCTTGTACAACGTGCAGCGGTAGATGACCTGGCCGCAGTGGACGTAGTTTGGCACTTTGGGCCCGTTGAAGACCAGAATCACCGTTGCAGTGTTCTTGATGCGGCGCGCTCCCAGTAGGCTTGGGTTGCGTGGGTGGATTAGCATGCGGTTGAGTGCGGCGTCGTCAAAGTCAGTGTCGACGCCGCGAATCACGCCTCGGCTCGTGATACCGGCAGGTGAGAGGTAGGCCGTGGCCGGGTGTCTCTGCTCGGTGAGGATGATCTCGGTTACTCGACTATACGCTGCTGCATTAGTAGCGCTGGGCGTACTGACGACAAAAATGTTTTGCATCGAGTTGGGACAAATAATGTCCTCCTCCGTTACCGACGTCGCTAGCTGAGCTGCCATGGTTAATGAGGCGAGAATCCTGTGCGGGCTGCAGGCTTGCACGTTGAGGCCGCCGCCCGGTCATACGATGATTCGACTGTGACTGCGTGGCATCGCCGGCAGCCGGATTGCAGCTGCGACGTGTCGTAGGCTTCGTTAGGCTTCGTTTTCGCGCCTCGTTGCGCTCCCGATTGGCGGGCTACGTGCGTTTTTTTTCGCGATTCTTTCCGTCTTTTGAGAACGGAGAACCATCCGTTTCCTTGTAATTCATCAGGGGTGACGTTGTCCCCTTCCATGGCAATCTGCTGCGGCATCTCCAAGCTGGCGCGAGCGCCGTAGGCGGGAAGGCTAGGCCTAACTTCGCCTAGGCTTAGCTCGCCGCTGTACCGAAAAGGCCTCTAAAATGACGAAAAACGAGCCCACCTTGGTGAACCAGGTGTCTAAATGTTCAGGTTGTAACATGGTACGGCGCAGACAAGTACGCCAGCAAAAGAACAAGAAGAACACTGTTGTTGTTGGTGGTCGCGCTTGCTCGGCTTGGATCGCTGATCGCTTCAGCTGTGGCAATCTTCTAATAAACGCGTTACTGCCTCAACGTTAAACACATACCATCAAGTGGTGGAGAGTGCTGGTTCTGTTCTCCATCCTGGAACTCCGCAGCCGGACTCTACTTTCCCCTTCAACAATGCCGAGCGATGTTACACCGCCTAATGCTACCACAACCCAAGCTGCCCGCTGTCCCGGTGTTCCAAGAGAGCGGGACCCCGTCATTTTCAGCGGTATTGATGAGAAAAACGTCGAGGACTGGCTCCCTTCTTATAAACGAGTGAGTGTCGACAACAGGTGGGATGACAACGACAAACTTGGCCGCGTCCACTTCTACCTGAAAGGAGTAGCGGAACTCTGGTTGTACAACCACGAGGCTGAGATTTCCAACTGGGCCTCTTTCAAAACGACCTTCGCGGACGTATTCGCCCGACCAACCATCCGCAAGCTCCGCGCAGAACAGCGCTTGCGTGATCGCGCCCAACTGGCTGGCGAGTGCTTCACTTCGTATATTGAGGACGTCGTAGGCCTCTGCCGCCGCTTCAACCTTGTCATGTCCGAAGCCGATAAAGTCAAGCACATCTTGAAGGTCATTGAGGACGATGCGTTCCACATGCTTGTGGCGAAAAACCCTGAAACAGCCGCAGACGTCATTCAGCACTGCCAGAGCTACGACGAGTTGCGAAAGCAGCGCATTTCCACGCGACGTCCTAGTTCGGACACGACCAGCACGTCAGCAGCGACCGTTGGCGCAACATCTTCGGACTCGGCGGCCTTGACACAGCAGATTCAGCAGTTTATCCGAGAGGAAGTGGCTCGCCAATTGTCTCTTGCGCCCTTTCTCCCATGCAATACTCATGGGCTCACTTCGTCACTGCGACAAACCATCGAAGAGCAAGTCTCCGAGGCACTTCCGCCCAGGTACCAGCCACCGCCTGTATCCGCGCCCCTCACCTACGCTGACGTCGCGAGAAGGCAGCCACATGCGCTGCCACCCATCGCGGACACTGCTCCCCAAACAAACGCCCTTTACGCAACGTGGGCGCCGGCAGGCCCGTACGTTCCTCTTTATCGCCGTCCTGCAACGCCTTCCAATAGGGAGTTTTAGCTTGTAACGTATACTTCTTTACGTTACCGTTACCGGATTACGTTTACCGTTTTACCGGAACTCGAGTTTTAGTAAAGTTTTTTAGCTGCCCAAACGTAAACCTTTACGTACGTACGTAAACCTTTACGTTTGCGCAAAACACTAAGTGGTGATGATAACAGCATTTAAACTACATTTAATTGAGATAATATTGAGTTACGCTGCGGCAAAATCATTAGAAAGGTTTTTAGCGTGTGCAGTATTCCGGTATAAGCGAAGGGGTGTAGCAATATTAGGTTACCAGGCGATGGTGTCGACATCTTGTGACGCTTCTCGCAACCACAATCAAGGATACGTTTGTTTTCGCTTAGTGTTCTTGAGGGCAAAAATGATTAAAAAGACAACTCATTCGTAATAATGCCGCTGCAAGTCATTTACATTGGGAGTAGAATGCCCGATGTTTCTGCAATAACAATTGTGTGCTCGCCTGGTACACCTTGGCCCCGCTAGATGGCGCCACTTATCCAGCCTGTCAGCGTCTTTAGGCCTCTCACGTTTGCGGATTTGGTATTCTACGTCGCTCTAGCCTCGGTGATTCGGCTGAAATAAGGTGATAATATGTGGCGCTCGCACTTCGGCTTATTTCGACTCGGCGCTGGAGTCTCCGCGAAGCGGATATCGCGAGTAGCCACGAACGAAGGTGGATTCGCGAGATAGGGTCGTAAACGTAAAGCCTATCCGGCGAGTAGTTTACGTTCCGTAAACCTTTACGTTCCGTAAAGGTTCGCTCATGCGCAGATTCCATCCGGTATCCCCCGGT